>NC_085138.1:114147755-114197755 GCF_035046485.1 Aedes albopictus | reverse complement strand
CGCCGCTTGTTGAAACTACCCGACCGACCGAAGTGCACCTCTCTCGACGAACCAACCAACCAAACGATATCGATCAGTAAGGAGGTAGAGGAAGGGTGGTACGCGATGTTTGCATGCGTACAATATGTGCGCCGCCAAAGGCTTCATGTGTTGTCTTGATTGTGGCTGTGATGAAACCATTCGAAAAGTTTGATTGCCTGATGAAATGGGATCGATTTCTCATCTCGCCGTGAGGAGTGTGCTCGGTTCGATAGAATGTGTTCAATCTTTGATTGAATATGCACAATATCTATGAAACCCCTGGCTGACTGCTATAAAACCACTTTAAAACTAGTTAAAATCAAGTTTTAAACGTTGAAAAAAGTAATCTAGATCAAATGTTAAGTGACATTTTTAAGTCGAAAAGATTTAGAATAATTGAAAACCAAAATAAAATCATTTGGTTTTATGACTGTTCTCAAAACCCCCTTAAAACTAATTTATCTATTACCTGGGATGTGAACGATTCTATCAGGGTATCACAACAAATACAGAACACGTTTCTAGAAAATACCCATTCATAGCTATTCAATGAAAATATCCAAGCTTTCATCAAACGTTTTACATTCATGAGCTTCATGAGCATGAAATTCGCTCCAACTAGCCGAAGCACTAGTTAGCTTCGTCCAATGACGAGATAATTGCCATTCTCAATCCAATCAAAATTGTCCTTATTTCGTCGCAAAAATCTCCACTTGCTCCTCTAATACGAACATCGCCGTCCAAAACTTGTAATCACATTAAACCGGTCCGAGGCAAAACACCACGACTGGTCGGCACTGGGCCGTCGTCGTCACGGTACCAACCGACCGGACAGAGAGACGAGATCCACCGAAACTACGCTTGTAATCCAAGAGATGACTCTGCCGGATTATCACCACCATTCTGGACAGTCTGGAACTGAAGCGAGGATACCATTTTACCAACCGGCCTGCATTGCTCAGAACGGCTGTTCTCTACATACCGGCAGGCAGCACAGAGAGTACTTACGGCCGCCAAGCGATTGCAATTTTAAACAATAAGCTCTTATTCCCAACTCTCGGTCCTCGGTCCTCGGTGGCTGGGTTTACGCTGTTTCTGCCTGGTCCAGCCGGACTGAGTCCCATTATTGCTGCATACTGGTAGGTAGTTGCACTCCCACTTGCGACTCCCGAGCAGGCTGATATGACGAGATAATGTAGAATTTGACATTCAAATTTATAAGACTTGCCTGGCAGAAGAAATAACGATTTCAGCAGTATTAAAACCTTCATTTACCGCTGATCCTATAGCAACAGCTTGAGGGTGACGGGTTCGATTCCCGGTCAGTCCAGGCACTTTTTGTAATGGAAATTTTCTTAACTTCCTTCAGCATAGAATATCTTCATGCCTGCGCTATATACATGCAGAGGAAGCTCTCAGTTAAAAATTTCAGAACACTTTCGAACACATAGCTGAGAATCAGGCTTTGTCCCAGTTGAGACGTTACGCCAAGGTAATTTCGAAACTATCATTCTTAACATTGAACGATTCTAAACGACTTTCAACTGGGTTTTTGTGAGTTTAGATGCTGGTGTAGTTGGTAAGCGCACCCGACAAGCCACCTGAAAGTCGTAGGTTCGAATCTCACAAGAAACATGTGGATATTTTTTTTTGTATTTTCCTATTGATGAACATCCGCATTATGAAGCCAAACGAGTTATCACCTCCAATTCGGGCCTTAGAGCTGCCTGCTTCGGTGTTATCACCGCGGAAACGACGACGATGACGATGGACGGTTAGCCGAATTGTTCGGACCAGAACTGTCGTCGGCGTCGTCGGTTGGTTGGGAATGGAAATCACCATCCACCATCATTTTGCTCTACATATAGTCACGATACGTGGCTGGTGGTGGTGGTAGTGGAGGCAGCGGCGACTACAAGTTCCGGAGTTCATCATTTTGTGTTTACTTTTTTTCTGCGCTGTCGCTGCCTGCCCGGTGTGTTCTGTTCTCGATGGTGGTGGATATTCGCATTAGGGTGGGTCATAAATATTTTCTATTCGTTTGGATTTCTTATAATTTAGAATTTGTGAAGAACCAGCGAATGAACCCGACAAATGACTTAATATAGGGAAGACTCTTGAAGAAATCATAAAAGGAAGGAGTGAATTCCGGAAGAAACTTCTGGAGGAACACCGGAAGAAATCACTGTTAAAATTCACAGAAAGAGGAATCTTTAAAAGAGCTCCAGAAGCAACTTCTGGAAAATCTTCGAAAATCTTGAAGGAAACCTAGAATGAACTCCAGGAAATATCCGTATATGAACTCTTGAGAGAATCTTCGAAGAGCTTCTGGTGGAATCCAAGAAATACTCTAAGAAACTCGTTGGGGCCTGTCCATAAACTACGTAGACTCTAAGGGGTGAGAGGGGTGTTCTAGCCAAAGTCTACGGTCCATACGAAAATTTTGTATGGACGAAAGTCTATGAAGGGGGAGCGGAGTTCTGAGATTGCCTAAATTGAGTCTAGGTAGTTTATGAACTGCGCCTTGAGCAATTTGAGAAAGAACTCCTTAAAAAATACAGATGAAACACTTTTGAAGAATTACCAGAATGAACTGCTGGAGAAATCTTCAAAAAAGGATATCCTAAGGAACTTCTTGACGAGCCCAAGAATGAACTTCTTGTGGATTCCCACAAATAATTCTGGAGGAACACCAGAAGAAACTGCAGGTGTAACTGTAGCAGATACTCAACTGTGCACTTTAGTCACATGTTCCTACAATTTTCATCAAGTATAATGCGTCTGAATCGCCAGTTTGATATCTGCCATAATTTCTTGCAGAAATTCTCAAATTTTTCTGATACAAATCTCAAATGAGTAATTCTTAAAATTTTACAGATAAATTGTTCAGATAATTTTGCTGAGCAACCGATTTCTGTCATATCTCGGAAACCAGTGAACCGAATTGAATGTATTTTTTAACATTTATCAACAATATATTGATACTTAATACTACGTTATAAAATGTAATATTTTCTCACCGCGAATTAAGTTATACCGGGTTGAAATTTTTACCCATACAGAGAAAAATAAGTCAAATTTACAATACCACACAAAAATTACTAAATATGTTCTTCCTTTAATCTAAATAGACTCTATTATATCTGATTAAAGATAACTTGAGAACAGAAGTGGAAAATCTTTAGACATCAACACTAAAATTTATTGACATTGACGTAAAAAAATTACATTTTTTCGAGAAAAATCCAAAAAGTGTCAATCCATGATAACTTTTTTCAACGTTCAAAAACTATCTATATTTTAATAGTTTGTGAAGCATTTGTATATTTTCAGTGTACGTTCAAAATTTCATTCAATTCGGTTCACTGCTTTCCGAGATATGACAGCTCAAAAATGAGTTGTCTAAAAAATAGTGTTTTACCCGAAAGGTTCTAACTTTGCGAAAGATTAATCAATCGAGCCCAAATTTGTACCAATGATGCACATATAATAAGTTGACAAACACTCAAAATTTGAAATTTTTAGATGCACTCTATGAAAAGTTATAGCATGTTCAACTTTTTTGTAAGAGAAAAAAAAGTTGCCTATCCCAAACATTTTGGCCATCCCCTGTAACTATTAAACTTAACTGATGACTTAGTTTTTGTTTTCACCTGCGTCCACGAACCATTAGTACAAAATTTTAAAAATAACCTTTGCAAGACCTTTTTCATCCTTCTTCGAAGTTGAACGTGATCAAACAATGGTTCCTCAGTAAATCAATCTCTCAATAATGAACTTATCCATTAAATCATCTACTTCTAACTCTTATTTAACAGCACACAAGTTTACCCATTTACCAACTCACTTATCCACTAACTCATTCATTAATTCACTCATGTACGCACATTCTAGCTCACCAATTCACTCATGTTCTCACATAATAGTTCACTCGGTCACTCAGTTCAATCACAGAATCACTCACTCGGTTTCTCACCAATTCATGCAGACACTTACTTACAAAAGTATTTATCAACTCACTTATTCACACACTAGTTCGCTAACAAATTCTCTCATTTACCGACTCCCTCACTCATCAACTCATTTACTCGCCAACAGAATCACACATCAACTCACTGCGAGATGGAAAGCGAATGAGTTGATCAGCAAGTGAGTTGGTACATGAGTTTATTGATGAGTATGAGAGTTGGCGATTGAGTTGAGTAATGGCTGATTTATTGAACCGGTGAGTAAACTTTGATGAGTGAGTAAGCGAGCTGTTTTCAGTCAGCACATGCATTGCCGTGCTTGAGTTTGTGAGTTGCCAAATGAGAAACTGCGGTGATATGCGAGTTGTTGAGCATGTAAGTTTGTGAATTGGTAAAGTGATGGGTTGGATAAATTCTCATTCGTTCACTCTCTCACTTTCTCACGGACTTGCTCAGTGAGAATCACACAAACTTTTTTTAACAATCTTCCTATTATTCTCTCGTCTTCTCGTTCAACCTCTCGCAGTATGATTTTCAAATAGCTCAATGTTCATATGTACAGAAGGATACATTATTGGTGACATTAGGAAAAAGCTCAGAAGAGATTTCAACTCACGACCCTTCTTACGCTAGACAAGTACGTTGCCAACTAAGCTGGCGAGCCAATTATTGACTCGGCATTTTAGTAGTTAATTCAAATCTCATCTATCATGCATAATCTTCCCCGTACCTCAAATATAACCTTCTCACTTTACGTATGTACGAAGAGCGAACGCAATTTGTTTATTGTTAAAACTGTTTGGCTATCGTACAGGCTTCGCAGTGAGATGGTTAGAGGAAGATGATACATGATCGATGAGTTTTAAATCATCTGATAACAACTAAAATTTCGTGTCATAATTGGCTCGGCAGCTTAGTTGATAGAACAGTTTGTCGTAACGTGTGCGACCGTGCCGAGCTCTCGACGCATGTTAAATAAGGGCATTTTTTTTATTATCGTTCAAATTTGGCCGAAGGGTCTTAGATTTTCATGAAACTTTTTCCACAGGCAGTGCTCATGAATAAATGAATAAAAAAATAAGAAAAATTCAGGGTCGTCATTTTTTTTCGGAAAACTCAGGTGGATTTTTTTTGTTTTCACCTGATACTGCTTACTTTGAATAATCATAACTCAAGAACGAAGCATCGTAGAAACATTTTTTTTGGAAATTAAAGAAAATTTTCTCAGAAGTCCAAAAAATATGAACTAGACAATGTTTTCCACAAAATTTTTCACAGTTGAGAAAATTCGCAAACAAAATCCGGAAAAACTATGCCCGAACTCGTGGAAAATTTTCAAAAAAATATTTTTGAGAAGGTTATTTCATAAACTTTAATCGCTGAAATTTTTGAAATGCACTTTTTCCTCGTGTCTGATTTAAGCATTTTTTGTAAATTCGTAACTTAAGAACGAAGCATAGTAGAAACAAAGTTTTTCAATGAAAATTAAAGAAAATTTTCTCAGGAATCCAAAAAATGAAGTGGGAAAAGTTTTCCACAAAATGTTTTACCGTTGAGAAAATTAATGAAGAAAAGCCAGAAATACTATGCCCGAATTCGTGGAAAATTTTCAAAAAAATATTTTTGTGAAAGTGATTTTATAAGCTTTGATCGCTGAAATTTTTGGAATGCACTTTTTTTTCTTTCCTGATTTATCACCTGTTCGGGAGTAGCCTCACCCAATTCTAGTTACGTCATTGGAAAATATGGAAATCTCCCAATTGCATCATGACATAGTGTAGGAACTCACTTGACACCCTCAGATTTGTTCGGTAGGGTACTATTTGTGACGTCATTAACAACGATAGTTACTCAGATTCTAAGACTAGACAAACCAGTAGGCCTTCGGTAGCGAAGAGGAAAGGTTGAAAATGTCCTACAATCTAATATGTGTTAAATCTTTTAGTAGTTGATTGTAAATATTGTAATATATAAACTTTGGTGTGATTAAATGTTATTTATTTGGAAATATACGTGTTAAATATGTGTTACATGTTAAAGTAAATGGACCATGTATGATCAGTGTATTTTGCCCTGGAAAGATCCCCCATCTCTGGATGAATGGAAAACCTACCTGCAAGGAACCCCTTTGGCAGTGCTCCACATTAAATCCTAAAACATGTTGGTAAGGGTCCGGTAACCCAACATAATGGTCCTTCGAACCGGATACAAAACCGCCAAACCGGACAAAGGACACTGCCATCATAGTGCGATACCAGACTGGATCTCCGATATTGGAAATGGACACCGAACTCCATTGCATCGCCGCACAATAACTACGAACTAATCGCCATTACATCATCACTGATTGATCTGTGGAAACAAATCTTCACACCCATTTCACTGGAAACGATATGGCGTCAGACTTCAACCAAACTCCAATTGGAATCGGATCATCTCCTGGATTCACATGCACCTTTCTTCAACCTCAGAATCGTTTTCGTCACGAAATCCTACTACACTTCCCCAGGTGGACTGCCTGGTTGTCCAGGTAAATACTTATTTAGTGTATGTCCTGCCGAAAATTCTACGGTATACTGACACAATATTATTATTTCGTGACCGGCAACTGCACAATTCTTCGAGGAAATCGTCATCCTACACATCACTGCAACGGGGAAACGATATACAACCGACGGACAGCGTTATTAATAGACAACTGAGGAACGTTCGGTACAAGCAAGCTCGGTATGGAGGAATAGAGCATCTCGTGTTCAACTTCTGAGCCGGAGAACAATAGAGACCACCAACAACTACCTACTGATCAACGGATCGATGGGAGCTATACCTAGACGTGCTTGGATATGTAAAGGGGAGAACAAATAGATTATCAAAGCCACATACAAGCCGGTTATCGATTCTACCTTCTATTGCGTTCGTAAACAACTTATGGATTGAGCGTTTATCTACCTACGATTATACACTGTCGCTGATTTCACGATGAGATCGATTGCAACTATTGAACATCGATCGATTCGGACAAACTATGGAAACAAGTAGCTGCACCTACTTGGTCAGGTAAGCAGCTCACATGTATATGTCTGGCGAAGCTAGGCATGTATTTCATAAACTTACACCAAGTCATTGTTTTCGGAAACTGGCATACAATACCATCGTATTCTACTACCACGACGGAGGATATCGAACACATCCAATTCGGATGCGATTAAGTGATCAAAACAAAAATCAACAGTCGCCAGTTCAATCCGAGGAGAGTGGTCGTTTGGATGGATGATTCAACTATGCTGTCTGCCACAAAAACCAAGCTCATCGTGGATTAAAGGACAGTTCGACGCAGGGAGATGACCAAACCTCAGCCCCAACGTGGTTACTTGGGGTGTTCGTTCTAATTACCTATGACATTATGCACATCGGTTAAGAGAGTGTCATTTGCTCGAGATATTGTCTTCCTGGTGTCAAGGATTCTAGAACACAGGCAAGTGTTCATCCGACGGATGTTGGAGGAAACCAACTTTTTTCGCAACGGTTCGCGGACACATAGGGTGTCCGTTACAAGCTCCTACTACTGTAGATACACAGGGTGTCAGTCAGAAGAGGAATGTCCCTACCTTCCCATATGGTCAATGTGCACACAGGGTGTACATTCCATGGATCGGATACACGGATGATCCGATTTCCACCGGTTCAAGAACGCACAGGGTGTTCGTTCCAATTACTAAGGACTGATGGGCACACGGGTGCCTGACAGTTAAACGAGGAATTCCCCAGGGTCTACACACATGGGTGTTTGACCGTCAATTCGAAGGCTTAGGAAAGGAATAATCAACAACTGCATCGACGAATCAGGCGCAAGGGTGTCTGATGAGCAGTACGGAATCACGAATCAAGCTGAATGCACAAGGGTGTTTGTCAGCTTTCCCAAGGGTCTGAGCAAGGAAGGAGCTCTTTCCCACCCAAGAATCAGACACAAGGGTGTTTGATAGCCAACAGTGAATACTACCGTCAAATCGGAGACATGTGGGTGTCAGCCAATTGAAGGGTTTGCGCAAGACGGTGCTCATTCCCATCCCCAATGATCAGATACAAGAGTGTCTGTTTTCATCCAACAATCCAAGGATAACGTGCAACGTCAACTCAAGGAACTCGGCAATGTCATCGTAACAAAGAAGTAAATGGTTCTGGTTCAACCAGAGCATAAGGCGAATCGAGTGGAAGGATACATTAAATCAATCTGAAGGTGAACCGCGACGAAGAACAAGAATCGATTGATCAACTCCAGGGAGCGGAGCTCATGTCTGGAAGCCAGAGATACTTTTTCAAAGGTCAGTAATACAGTATATGTACCAGCCGAAGCATCAATTCAGACACTACATTCAATATTTTCTCTCATGGATGCCTACTGACCATTTCGTGGATTGGAGCCTGAGAATCAACCATCGTTGCGAGGACAGTAGGAGTAAGGTACACACCCGATGAGGACGCCAAACAATGGAAACGGGAGAAATGACTCAACAAGGCGAGCGTTTTCTACCAGGAAAATACGAATACTAGTTGCGTCAGCGGAATACAAGGAAGGCACCAACAGCGAATTTACTGATGACAAGCCAACACGAAGGAAATTTGGTGGACTACGTAGTCTGGACTCTGAAGTTCGAAGATATCTGTAGATTGCAACATTTGAGTGGGTTAACTAAGTCCAAAGTAGAGGTGTAGATCAAGTTGAATCTCGTCTATGAGCCATTAGTAGGTTTGTCAGGTTTTGTTGCAATTGGCACATAATGATTCACGTTTAAAGGAAATAGTAATTCAGAAATTCAACGGAATTTCAGGGTGGGTGAGTATGTTCGGGAGTAGCCTCACCCAATTCTAGTTACGTCATTGGAAAATATGGAAATCTCCCAATTGCATCATGACATAGTGTAGGAACTCACTTGACACCCTCAGATTTGTTCGGTAGGGTACTATTTGTGACGTCATTAACAACGATAGTTACTCAGATTCTAAGACTAGACAAACCAGTAGGCCTTCGGTAGCGAAGAGGAAAGGTTGAAAATGTCCTACAATCTAATATGTGTTAAATCTTTTAGTAGTTGATTGTAAATATTGTAATATATAAACTTTGGTGTGATTAAATGTTATTTATTTGGAAATATACGTGTTAAATATGTGTTACATGTTAAAGTAAATGGACCATGTATGATCAGTGTATTTTGCCCTGGAAAGATCCCCCATCTCTGGATGAATGGAAAACCTAAATATTTTTGAGAAGGTTATTTCATAAACTTTAATCGCTGAAATTTTTGAAATGCACTTTTTCCTCGTGTCTGATTTAAGCATTTTTTGTAAATTCGTAACTTAAGAACGAAGCATAGTAGAAACAAAGTTTTTCAATGAAAATTAAAGAAAATTTTCTCAGGAATCCAAAAAATGAAGTGGGAAAAGTTTTCCACAAAATGTTTTACCGTTGAGAAAATTAATGAAGAAAAGCCAGAAATACTATGCCCGAATTCGTGGAAAATTTTCAAAAAAATATTTTTGTGAAAGTGATTTTATAAGCTTTGATCGCTGAAATTTTTGGAATGCACTTTTTTTTCTTTCCTGATTTATCACCAATTTTGTGAAAAATGACCATGTAAGCCTATATCATATGGCCATGTTTCACAAAATTGGCCATAACTCAGGAACGAAAAAAAGGTGCATTCCAAAAATTTCAGAGATCAAAGCTTATGAAATTACCTTTACAAAAATATTTTTTGGAAAACTTTCCGCAAGTTCGGGCATAGTTTTTTTTATCTTTATTAAAGAGACTTTCAGCCCTCGACTGGTTCGTCTCTAGGACATAGTTATTCCGGCTTTTCTTTAAGAATTTTCTCAACGGTAAAAAAATTGGTAGAAAACTTTTTCCACTTCATATGTTTTTTTTATTCCTGAGAAAAATTTCTTTTATTTTCATTAAGAAACTTTGTTTCTACGATGCTTCGTTCTTATGTTATGATTTTTCAAAAAAAAAAATCTTATATGGCACATTTGGACATTTTTCAACAAAATTGGCCATAAATCAAAAACGAAGAAAAAGTGCATTCCAAAAATTGCAGCGATTAAAGCTTATGGAATAACCTTCTCAAAAATATTTTTTGAAAATTTTCCACGAGTTCGGGCATAGTTTTTCCGGTTTTTCTTTACGATTTTTTTCAACTGTGGAAAACTTTGTGTAGTTATTTTTTTTTATTTCTGAGAAAATTTGCTTTCACTTCCTAAAAAATCTTTGTTTCTACGATGCTTCGTTCTTGAGTTATGAGTTTTCAAATTGAGTAGTATCAGGGGAAAACAAAAAAAAATCCACCTGAGTCTTCCGGGAAAATAGGCGACCCTGATTTTTTTTCATTTCATTTTTTTTTTTTTATCTATGAGCCCTGCTGTGGAAAAAGTGTCATGAAAAGCTGAGACCCTTCGGCCCAAACCCGTACGGTAATAAAAAAAAATCCCCATAAGACACCAGCAAGCAGACTGCTTGGTGGTTAGGTATGCGGAGTGCGTGAGTAAGTCTCGGCTTCTTAAAAACAATGCGCTCTCTCACTTATAGTTAGTGGGCACAAACGCGAGTGTGTTGTGAGAGAGGCGAATTTGTAAAAAATAAAGTGTTCATCGTGCGGGCTCGTAGTCTGTTTGGCTTTCTGTTCCGCAGAATCGTTACCTGTTCTGTGGCTTAGTTGGTTAAAGGACGATCTAGCGAATACGAAGTCGTGGGTTCGAATCCCACCAGAACGCGTTTTTTTTCACAAATTCATCTTCCAATTTGTCAATTAGCAACATTCTCTCTCTCTCTCTTCTTGGCGTAACGTCCTCACTGGGACAAAGCCTGCTTCTCAGCTTAGTGTTCTATGAGCACTTCCACAGTTATTAACTGAGAGCTTCCTCTGCCAATGACCATTTTGCATGCGTATATCGTGTGGCAGGCACGAAGATACTCTATGCCCAAGGAAGTCAAGGAAATTTCCTTTACGAAAAGATCCTGGACCGACCGGGAATCGCACCCGTCACCCTCAGCATGGTCATGCTGAATACCCGTGCGTTTACCGCCTCGGCTATATGGGCAACATTCTGTGCCATTCAATTATAAGTATAAGTTTTTTCAGCAAATCTTTTTGCTTTGAGCATGATTCAAATAAGTTATTTAGAAACATTCGTGCGAATGTTACCGACTTGAGTTCATTTACCCATTGTACGTCGATGATGGCCGTAAGGATCGGTGGTAAGAGTCCGGAATGTTCGTGTTGATTTGTTCAAGCCGTGTGTCATTCTAACTGCGTGTAGAAGGGAAATTGCTATTTATTGGTGAGCTCGTTCCATGTTATTTAGAAAAAATATAATGAATACAGAAACAATATTTTTCTTGCATATGGAAAGGTTTCGTCGAATCAAGTGTCGGGTCCACGTTCAATAGACTAGACCATTATTTGAAAAGGGCGAAACAACCATTGTAAATTTCAGCTTCTCCCGTCCCTCCTAGGTGTCTTTCCTATTCTTGACGTAATATTTTACCACCAGCAGATAGAGAGCTATATTTTTTATCTGTGACTTACTGGAGAAACTTTCCATGAACGAATAGATATGTGCCTAGGTTGTTCCGCCACTTTTACATGTTGGTCTAGATCTAGAACTAGATATCGATCTCTTGTTGAGAATACTCTGATCCTATGCGAAATGAGTATCGCTCAAGGTTTAACATCATTTCAAGAGCTTAAGAGATTCCATAAATTGTTGATTTTTTTCCCTGCACATTACTGACCCACCCTAACACCGCACTCTCGGGAAGCCGAGAGTACACATCAATCATCGTTTGTTCAAACACAGGCCCTGGTCTGGCTACCACCACCACGGCAGCACGGCAACAACCCCTATTGGCTTCGTTTCTGTGTGTGGCCTTCCGTGCCTCCAGCAAAGTCGTCCGACCCGAGTGACAATGCGGACGGCCAGTCGTCAGCAGAACAAAGTGTCCTCAATGTTGTAGCACAACTACAGTACAATATACTTGGGACACCGGAACGACAAAAAAATGTATTAAATTAAACATCATTTCCCGCACATTATCATCAGCTTCAGGTCCGTCATGTCCCTGTCGCGTGTGCGATACGTGTCCCCACCTGAGGACGGATGAAAAATGAAATTGCCCAGTAAAAATGACAATTTTTTGCTTGGAATCGTTCTGATCGAAGATGGAAATTGCATAGCTGGTACTCTGGTAGGCGCACGGTTGCAAGGAAATTGTGTATTTTTCTCTGATGCGCACCTGTCCATGCAGCGGAGGTGTGACTTCTGTGTTCTTTCTAGAAAGGCACTGTTTCCATTCAGGCCACGTGCAACCGGACATCGGAAGTACCACGGGGCTCAGTCGTTCCTTTGGAACGAACGGTATTGAGGTCAACCGCGCCAACCCCGGATAAATATAATCACACTAAAAGCGTTTTTCTTTGCGCTCTGGCCAGCCAGAGCGGAGTGACACTCCCAGCAAACTTAATCGTGGGTCGTACCACACCCCTCTACGTCCGGTCCACGGTCCGGTGATATCCTTTATCGCTCGACGACTCGATAGCTCGGTTTGGTCGGAATGGTGTGTAGGGTTGTCCCTGACTAATACCTAGGCGGGCAGAAAACGGAAAAAAATGGACTGCCTAGTCACTCCGGGTCCCTTTAGCCAAGGATGGACTAGCCCATTCGGTTCGTTTTTATGTTTCGAGTGAGAAATGAAGAAGCGAATTATTTTAACCGGGTCTTTCCGAGACGACGACGTCGACGACGATAACAAAAACAAAGCACAAGGATTTTTGCTTCTTCGCATCGGAGTCTTACCCTTTTCTGGTTTCTGGTAGTGGATACTGGGTAGGAGGAGCAGCTTGTGTGTGGGAGGTTGTTTATGTTATTATCGCAAACACGATGACGTCCGAGTCGTCGGTCGGTGTCTTGCGGTTTCCTTGACGCGCCGAGCGCTGGCTGATTCGTACCTATTATCCAGCGAAAGCGAACGGAAATAGGCGAGTCAGGATGTGGTCATTTTCTGAGTACAGTATCGCCCGGGAGATATGCAATCTGCTGTTTTGCTGGGCGATAAGCAAACGAGAGGGTGGTTTTAAATGATTAGTTTTCTCTTGCTTAGAAATTGTCTCTAATTAAGGAGAAACTTCAGAAAATACAAACATGGCTGCCACAATGGCCGACTTGGTCCCCTACTCACGTTTTCAAGAGCACCAATCTTGAAAATTCGTAATCAAATGCTCTCGATTAGGAGAAGATGCCTCTTTTTGCAAGTGAACAAAGCCAGGATAAACAAGTGCGGCTTGGATCGATGCTTCGTTCGTCAGATTTGTGCCTGTTAAGTTTGTATGCAAAATTGCAATGGGATTTCTTGATGTTTCACCTTAATTGATGTTGCAAAGTTGCGTAGATAGTAAAATTAATTCAACTCTTCGGAGAACTGGTAACGTAGTTACTCTAACGAATTGCTTCGCATTTCTTCAATGATAAAGGAATCTCGAAAAACATCAGTTACATAACTGATTTTGTAATTATTTGCTTGAACAAGTTTTCCATTGCCAAAAGGTATTTTTGATATTTTTTCTCTTTCGGTCTTATGTTTCCATTGAAACTTTACCTGCAACACTAAAATTATAAGTTTTCATTGGACGGAGTTCTTTGCCACTGCTACTATTTTTTTGATTATTATGCATCTGTCAAGCACTACACAAAGGAAGTTGTGATTTTTTCTAAACATTCATCAACCCAATATACGTCCTAAAGGGTTTCGACTACTGCAAGGATTGCCACCCTTAAAACACATTTTTTTCCTAAATGACGAAGACGACGACGACGTCACTGTGTGTTTTCATCAATCAATTCGGCACCAACATTTCAAAAGGGCGTAACTGATTTTGCAACCAATGCCTTCTCATAAAGCTGTGGACCGTATCTCATCCCTCCCGAGCAATCCACTAGCACAAATAGAAAGATAAAATCCTCCTCTTTCGTTTAATGGATGTGAATTGCTTAAGATGAATGATATACGATGCTGCACAGCTCTGTGAGAAGTAATTGGTTGTGAAAGCAGTTACGCCCTTTTGAAATGTTGATGCCGAATTAGAGTTTTTGCTATTACAGAACCCAAAATGAAGCCCGCCTGGCGCCAACTTGAAAACTGTGCCACGTTCAACACGTTTTTCTCGACTTTCACACCCCCTTTCTTCCTTATGAAGGTATTAATTGGATCGATCTCTTTGAGGCGTTGCTAATCGAATCGAATCATATTTTCTTGTATGGTAAGCTTTAGTCTTGTCATAGTCGCTGGGCTCGGAATTGATTGTTTGTGATTTTCTTGCTGAAATACCTAGAGAAATTCGTGGTAAACCTGCACATATAATTTGTGTTCAAAAAAGTCTTCGATAATTTGTGGATGATTGTAGATGATTGCAAACAAAATATTGCTGTTCCTGGAGGAATTCTGGAAACATTCTTAGTAAAACTTTATGTGTTTTGTGTTCTTTTTAGAAGAAGTTCAGAAAAAAAAATGCTTAGGAATGTCAGACAGAATTGATAGAAATTCGCCTCTGTACAGAATAAATGAAAAAAAAAAACAGCAGAATTAAAAAACAACTCCTGATCATATTTTCAACGATATTTTACTACTGATTTTTACGGATTGATTTACGGCTTTTCTGACAACTAGGGCAGTCTGTGAGCGGGAAGATATTGACTTTTGTCGTGTTGCTAGTACAGAGAATATAAATCATTCTCTTATTTTCTAGCTTGTCTAAGGTTGCGATGCTGTTTTACATCGTATTTTATCGATAGTTGAACGAAAAGAACGATCGTGTCTCGCGAATCGTGAAACCATGACACTGAGTTATAAAAACATGACGAAGCGTCATAAAACTATGAACGAAAATTCTTCTATTCAGTCATCATTTTCGTTACAGCTTTTGCGCGTAGATTTGTGGCCAAATTTATGACTGAAAATCAGAAATCTTAAGATTGGGCGCTTCATGCTATCATGATAACCTGATCATGATCAATATCCCTTTCGTGACGGAACATAAAAGAATGATTATCTCACATTTTGTCTTATAAACTTAACGTCCTCTAAAATAAAACTTTCTTTACTTCGGCTACTTTATCCACCTATGCACTTTTTGGGGTCAAATTAGGACCAGCACAATTATGCTGGTCCGTCCTCAAGCCGGTCGATGTTCTCTAAGTAATTGCTAAAAATTGTCTACTTGTAGGCGTTTTTTGGTACAGATGATTTATTGTAATTATTAAATCACTGCAAAGTGTTAGTTTTTAGAACTTTAGACGTATATTTTTAAATCTAGGAACACGAGATCAGCTTGACAAGGTATTCAAATCATAGAAGTGAATAAAAAGAGGATAATAAAAATAGCAAATCCCTGTTCCAATCTAATTCATGATTTCGATAATATGGAGTAATATTTTTCACCCAAGTTTGAATACTTGGGTGAAAAATATTACTCCTTAAAAAACTCGTGTTCCTTAAGTTGAAATTATACGTCTAAGTTTTTACAAACTAACACTTTGTAGTGATTTAATAATTAAAATCAATCTTTTATAAAACGCCTAAGAATAGGCAATTACCGATGGAACTTGGACCGCCTTAGGGACGGAACATCACAATTGTGCTGGGCCCACTTTGACCACCCAGAAATATTGTGCTTTTCAACAAAGCACCACTTTTTCTTCGCCGTTTTGCAGAACTACTTTTTTTCTATCGATTTTTATCCCTGCATACCTGGATTAAACAAATATTTATAAAAATACGACAGATAGTTTTTTTCAACTTCTAGGGTAATTGTTTACTTTTTGTTTAACTTTTCGTGGATTTTTTTATAAACAATTCCAATCGAAGCTGAGGCTCAGAAATACAAGCTAGAGTAATGACTCGACCATAAAAATTATTTACATCACATATTTTGAGGAAAAAACAATTGAAAAAAATGTGTAAAATCAATGCCGAAAAACAGCACGATTGTGCTGGTTCGTCACGAAAGGGATATAATAAGTTTCCATGAAAAAAAAACAGATTGTCAACAGCGTTATGACAAAGTTATTCCCATTTTTCTAAATCAAAAATATCATGACCCTAAGTCGAGGAATCATGACACTAAGTCATGAAAACATGATGAAACGTCCTGAATCCATCTAGATCATGATCTGAAAACCGCCATCGAAATAAACGAGTCGTTGCACTTCACGTGTTACGCAAGCTTTTCTGTTGTGTTTCAATTGTAGGCGGAATACAGATGTACCTCTTTAGTACGTACATTTTACCTCGGTAGTACGTACATCAAAATTACTTATTTTGTATAGCTGCGCCGCCATGAGCCTCTGGGTTTGCGCCTGCTGCGTGTTTTAATTTAAGGCTTGTTTGCGCTTTGTTTGTTCCCGTCCCTACGTAGAGTGTGGCCGACCCACCTCTACACTTACGTTTTACGCGATTACCTAAATTCTACTGAATTAAGATGAAAAGTGTCGGGGCCCGTAGCGTAGTTGGTCACACGTTCGCTTCATATGCGGATGGTCATGGGTTTGATTCCCAGCCCCGGCACTTGCTATTTTTCGTCAGTTGCTCTTCCCCCGAGAGCTGCTGACACTGACCCTCTTCTGAGCCCCGTGGCTCAAACGGACCCGGATACCTGGATATCGGCGAACTGCTACTCTTAATGGACCCCCAATCGGACTGGAAAGGAAGCACGGCCATCCATCATCCTTGTGCTCATCATTCTACCATGTATAGAGTAGAAAAATGAAAGCAGCAGAAAGGCAACCAGTTCTAGGCGCTGTACACAATGTAAGTGCAGCTGTCAAATGAAATCGCTCACGTAGTGCCCTAGTGGACAATAGAGCTGCACTACACAAAGGAAGTTGTGATTTTTTCTAAACATTCATCAACCCAATATACGTCCTAAAGGGTTTCGACTACTGCAAGGATTGCCACCCTTAAAACACATTTTTTTCCTAAATGACGAAGACGACGACGACGTCACTGTGTGTTTTCATCAATCAATTCGGCACCAACATTTCAAAAGGGCGTAACTGATTTTGCAACCAATGCCTTCTCATAAAGCTGTGGACCGTATCTCATCCCTCCCGAGCAATCCACTAGCACAAATAGAAAGATAAAATCCTCCTCTTTCGTTTAATGGATGTGAATTGCTTAAGATGAATGATATACGATGCTGCACAGCTCTGTGAGAAGTAATTGGTTGTGAAAGCAGTTACGCCCTTTTGAAATGTTGATGCCGAATTAGAGTTTTTGCTATTACAGAACCCAAAATGAAGCCCGCCTGGCGCCAACTTGAAAACTGTGCCACGTTCAACACGTTTTTCTCGACTTTCACACCCCCTTTCTTCCTTATGAAGGTATTAATTGGATCGATCTCTTTGAGGCGTTGCTAATCGAATCGAATCATATTTTCTTGTATGGTAAGCTTTAGTCTTGTCATAGTCGCTGGGCTCGGAATTGATTGTTTGTGATTTTCTTGCTGAAATACCTAGAGAAATTCGTGGTAAACCTGCACATATAATTTGTGTTCAAAAAAGTCTTCGATAATTTGTGGATGATTGTAGATGATTGCAAACAAAATATTGCTGTTCCTGGAGGAATTCTGGAAACATTCTTAGTAAAACTTTATGTGTTTTGTGTTCTTTTTAGAAGAAGTTCAGAAAAAAAAATGCTTAGGAATGTCAGACAGAATTGATAGAAATTCGCCTCTGTACAGAATAAATGAAAAAAAAAACAGCAGAATTAAAAAACAACTCCTGATCATATTTTCAACGATATTTTACTACTGATTTTTACGGATTGATTTACGGCTTTTCTGACAACTAGGGCAGTCTGTGAGCGGGAAGATATTGACTTTTGTCGTGTTGCTAGTACAGAGAATATAAATCATTCTCTTATTTTCTAGCTTGTCTAAGGTTGCGATGCTGTTTTACATCGTATTTTATCGATAGTTGAACGAAAAGAACGATCGTGTCTCGCGAATCGTGAAACCATGACACTGAGTTATAAAAACATGACGAAGCGTCATAAAACTATGAACGAAAATTCTTCTATTCAGTCATCATTTTCGTTACAGCTTTTGCGCGTAGATTTGTGGCCAAATTTATGACTGAAAATCAGAAATCTTAAGATTGGGCGCTTCATGCTATCATGATAACCTGATCATGATCAATATCCCTTTCGTGACGGAACATAAAAGAATGATTATCTCACATTTTGTCTTATAAACTTAACGTCCTCTAAAATAAAACTTTCTTTACTTCGGCTACTTTATCCACCTATGCACTTTTTGGGGTCAAATTAGGACCAGCACAATTATGCTGGTCCGTCCTCAAGCCGGTCGATGTTCTCTAAGTAATTGCTAAAAATTGTCTACTTGTAGGCGTTTTTTGGTACAGATGATTTATTGTAATTATTAAATCACTGCAAAGTGTTAGTTTTTAGAACTTTAGACGTATATTTTTAAATCTAGGAACACGAGATCAGCTTGACAAGGTATTCAAATCATAGAAGTGAATAAAAAGAGGATAATAAAAATAGCAAATCCCTGTTCCAATCTAATTCATGATTTCGATAATATGGAGTAATATTTTTCACCCAAGTTTGAATACTTGGGTGAAAAATATTACTCCTTAAAAAACTCGTGTTCCTTAAGTTGAAATTATACGTCTAAGTTTTTACAAACTAACACTTTGTAGTGATTTAATAATTAAAATCAATCTTTTATAAAACGCCTAAGAATAGGCAATTACCGATGGAACTTGGACCGCCTTAGGGACGGAACATCACAATTGTGCTGGGCCCACTTTGACCACCCAGAAATATTGTGCTTTTCAACAAAGCACCACTTTTTCTTCGCCGTTTTGCAGAACTACTTTTTTTCTATCGATTTTTATCCCTGCATACCTGGATTAAACAAATATTTATAAAAATACGACAGATAGTTTTTTTCAACTTCTAGGGTAATTGTTTACTTTTTGTTTAACTTTTCGTGGATTTTTTTATAAACAATTCCAATCGAAGCTGAGGCTCAGAAATACAAGCTAGAGTAATGACTCGACCATAAAAATTATTTACATCACATATTTTGAGGAAAAAACAATTGAAAAAAATGTGTAAAATCAATGCCGAAAAACAGCACGATTGTGCTGGTTCGTCACGAAAGGGATATAATAAGTTTCCATGAAAAAAAAACAGATTGTCAACAGCGTTATGACAAAGTTATTCCCATTTTTCTAAATCAAAAATATCATGACCCTAAGTCGAGGAATCATGACACTAAGTCATGAAAACATGATGAAACGTCCTGAATCCATCTAGATCATGATCTGAAAACCGCCATCGAAATAAACGAGTCGTTGCACTTCACGTGTTACGCAAGCTTTTCTGTTGTGTTTCAATTGTAGGCGGAATACAGATGTACCTCTTTAGTACGTACATTTTACCTCGGTAGTACGTACATCAAAATTACTTATTTTGTATAGCTGCGCCGCCATGAGCCTCTGGGTTTGCGCCTGCTGCGTGTTTTAATTTAAGGCTTGTTTGCGCTTTGTTTGTTCCCGTCCCTACGTAGAGTGTGGCCGACCCACCTCTACACTTACGTTTTACGCGATTACCTAAATTCTACTGAATTAAGATGAAAAGTGTCGGGGCCCGTAGCGTAGTTGGTCACACGTTCGCTTCATATGCGGATGGTCATGGGTTTGATTCCCAGCCCCGGCACTTGCTATTTTTCGTCAGTTGCTCTTCCCCCGAGAGCTGCTGACACTGACCCTCTTCTGAGCCCCGTGGCTCAAACGGACCCGGATACCTGGATATCGGCGAACTGCTACTCTTAATGGACCCCCAATCGGACTGGAAAGGAAGCACGGCCATCCATCATCCTTGTGCTCATCATTCTACCATGTATAGAGTAGAAAAATGAAAGCAGCAGAAAGGCAACCAGTTCTAGGCGCTGTACACAATGTAAGTGCAGCTGTCAAATGAAATCGCTCACGTAGTGCCCTAGTGGACAATAGAGCTGTAAATTAGGTTAAGTGATTAAGAATAAGATGAAAAGTGTTACTTAATTCCAAAAGCTAGACTCTACAAATACTGGCGTGAGTGAGAAATGGACAAATTGGAGTGGAATTTGCGAAAAAGTTACTCGTCCTCTCGGTGAGACTCGAACTCACGACTCCTACTCACTAGACAGGCGCGTTGCCAACTACACCTCGAGAAGTCCCGAAGATGTAGTGACTAATCTGAATTCAAGTTCAGCTCGAATTTTGAGGTTATCTTTTCCGCCGGCCGGATAAATTTGATGTCTATTTCCATCCACAAGTCTGCCATTTTCTGATTTTGTGGTGAGTTCCTTAAGAAGCTCCTGGGATTTCTCCAGGACTTCCTTCAGGGATTCACCCAGACATTCTTCCTAGGATTCCTCCAGAAGTTGCTTTCTTGGTTTACTTGAGACTTGGTTCTTCCAGGATATCGCAGGGAGCTCTATCTGAGAATCTTCAAGGAATTTGTTTCAGGATTCCTTTAGAAGTTCCCTCTGGGATTCTTCCAGGAGTTTCTTCTGAGATTCCCAAAGCGACTTCATTTAGGACTCCTTCAGAAGTTTTTCCTGGGATTCTTCTAGAAACTTTTTTCCGATACTGCTCTTGAGGTTGCTTCCGGGATTTCTTCAGGAGTTCCGAGATTCCTCCAGGAATCTTTCTGGGATTCTTCAGGGAGCTATTTCTGAGATTATTTCTGTGATGAGATTCCACGATCTCCTTCAGAGATTTCTCCAGAGAGAACATTTCTTCAAGAAATCCTTCTTAAATACTTCCCGAGTTCCAGGATTTCTTCGGGAATTTCTTCCAGGATACCTCCAGGAATTTCGTTCCGGAATTCCTCCATGAATTTATTCCACGATTCCTCCAAAAAATTCATTCCAAGATTTCTCCAGGAATTCGTTCCTAGATTCCTACAGGAATTCTTTCTGAGATTCATCAAGTAATTTTCGTGAGATTCCTACATGAGTTCCGCGATTCCTCCAAGAGCTCCGGGGACCTCTAGGAATGCCTTCTTGTGAACCATAGGAACTCTAGGAAGAGTCCTACAAGGAGCAATCAATTTTTCAGTAGATTTTGAAAATATTGCAGAAGAAAATACATCTAGGATGCTTCGATTTCAATATATCTAGACCAGTTCGGATGGTTCTAAAAGAAGTATAACTTCCCAGAGACGAGATGCCTCTACGAAGCATTCCCGAGATTTGTCCAACAAAGATAGGTTTCTAAACAAGCAAAATTACGTTAACGAACCCTCAGGTCATATGCTGTTTTCTAGCGATCCTGAAGTTCTATAAATAATATTCCTTGATTTGAAAATGATATTCGAGATAACACATTGTGATTCGATGGTACGTACGTTTCGATTGTACCATTAATGATAGAAACTGGATTTATAAAGGACGCATGTTTTCACTAACTCAGGTCCTGATACCAGTGTGCGTTAATGCGTCATGATATCATGACCCAAATTACCACTCTTTTCCATAAGAAATTGGAATGACAGAAACTAGATTCGTGTGCTTATGGTTTCATGTACACTGCCATAATCTGACAAAGTGAAGATTGTTCTCAGGTAGGGTATGTGTTCCATCTTTAATCTCACGCTCCCATATTCATCCTATTCGAAAACAAGCGGTTACGGCACCGATTGATTCCGTTCTTTTTGTTTTCATGGGTGCTCACTTCTAACAAAAAATACAAAAATAAGAAACAAAACATACAGCGCTTCAATCCTTTGTTTTTCGTAGGATGAAAATGGGAGCCACATGCTTAAGAAGGGAACCAATACCCTTTATCACTCTTTGCCGTTAGAACTGTAAATCATTATTCACAGTATCTGATTGATGTATGCTCGTGAAGTGTGTTCATGTTTTCAAGAACTTAGATCATGATTCCAGTGTACATACTTCATATCATAACGCAATGTGCAATGGCGCATCATCATAAAACATAAATGACCAAAACTGGTTTCACGAAGTGTGCTTATGAACTTAGGTCATGATTCCAATATGTATGCCTCATAATATCGTGACTCAACATGCCACTTTTTGTATCGGTCATAATAAACGTAAAGCAGTTATGGTGATTATTTATAACACTGACATGAAAACACATTTCTGTCGAAATCATGACTCATTTTGCCGGCTTCATGTCCATAACATTGATCAAAGCACTTCAGCTCTATGCATTGTGCAACTATGTTAGTCATAGTTAACTAGACTATTAGTTTTCCTTTCTTCTCCGGTTGAAACCCGGTAGCACTGAACTGAATTTTTAATAATTTAAAAAATGCTCTGAGGTTGAGAGAATTGGTGAACCGCAAAGAAAGGGAAGTAGCAAAAAAGATGATTGAAAGCGTGCAACTACAGGTTTTGTTCCGGTTCCCGGTGATACGGCGCGATGTAGTTTACTCAGCCCATCGGAAGACCGCCATGCATTTGATTTTGTTCAAGAAAGCATACCCTATAAAGCTATATTGAAAAAAGAAGATGCCATTGTGGGTGGATATTATCTCACGACGATGAGCCCGGATTTTGCGGGGACATAGGAGAAATCGGGGTAAAACGACAAATTTCAACCACCAGAAGTGCAATTTAGCAATATGTTTGTGCATCAATGGGCACATTGGACGCCCATAGCTGTTGCACTTGTATCGCCAGAACATCTGGATTCACGTACACAAGGAACCTACTCTATCAGCATAGGAATAACAGACATTCACTGTGTAAAGTGCTGATGCTTTTAGCAATTACGCCTACTATGTACATAAAAAATTCGATCTGTGTGAAGAAGGAGAAGAAAATGATGATGCATTCACTCGCCCACGGCAGACCATGCAATCCACTGCATCTGTTTGAATTCTTGTTGACGTTGGCTGTAGAAGGAAGGATTACTGTGGCATAGATTCATTTTGGTTTGGGGGTTGCCCGAATTGAAAATCAAAATTTGTTCAGTTGAATTAGTATCAGAACTGTAAAAGCTTTACTTCATCCACTGTAGTCAGTAAATGATATAAGATGGATTGACTGACATCTCCATATCCAGGCCTTGGTTGAATGTCTGCATACGGTTCATGGCAAAAAAACGTACCCTTCATTGATAGCCACGTTTCACCCCGATATCTCCTGCATATGTACATGATCATCACCGAGCAACCTTTTCACGCGCTTTTCCTCTTTGCACCAATTGCATTGTAGAGAAAGAGAGTTCATAAGCTGAAGAAGCTCCCGCTCGCAGACTACCGTCGGTTAACTTATTCGACCGCGACGAAGTTTCTCTTCCGACCCCACTTCCTCCTCCAACCTGACGCCATTAATTATTATACATAGTCAAAGATGCACCCGATTGGGGGTGGGTGGCTGAACAGGTGCGTGCACCTGCTGCTGCTGCTACAGACTAATTAATAGCAACTTCACTTGCTGTGCTACACACCCGAACCGAGTTTCTCTACTTTGCCTAGCCAGTTGGAAAGTTCTGCAGAAATCCGCACGGTAGCAACTAACTACTAAACCAAAGCCAATCACACTGGGCCAGGAACAGAGATTAGCAAGACAAAACCTCTAGCACATTGGGGTTACGTCCTATCAAGTTGGTGTCTTCGGCAAAGTTGTTGGGTTTTATCCGCGCCTCAAATTGCGCTTGGAATTTAGTTCGTAAAACCACCGCATAGGCGGCGCTGCTGTGCTAATTTTTTTATTTCACATCCTAGAGCTTTGGCGTCTTCGGCAAAGTTGTAGAACAGGCAAAAATATGAAAAGTTGTCGAAGATACCAAAACTGTAGCTCTTGAAATAACAAAGTTACATTGAATTTTATAAACGAACGACTTAAATTTTCGGTTTTATGTCATTCTCTTGTTTTTCAGCCTACATGTTGCCATGGCAACAGAAAACAACAATCGCAGTAGTCGAACAAGATCGTACATTTGAAATTGTATATCACTCTTGCAATAATCATGCGTTTTCAGGAATAATATGTTCATTTGTATTACTAGTAGAAAATCCTGTTTCAGTGTATATGAATGTTATATCGCTAGCAGTCGATGTGCACTTTCCTGATTTTGCCCGAATTAAACGCATTTTTCGTAGGTGAATTCACTTCTAGTATCTTTTATACTTTTGTTTCATGCATTTCAACATCAAATCATAAACAATATCAACAGCAAAACTGAAAAATATATCAGATAAAAGTTAACAAATTATCCATTCACGGCCTTTGTGGATTGTCAAGATAGTGAACAAAAGGTATATTATTTTAATTC
This sequence comes from Aedes albopictus, assembly GCF_035046485.1. Classification (NCBI taxonomy): domain Eukaryota; kingdom Metazoa; phylum Arthropoda; class Insecta; order Diptera; family Culicidae; genus Aedes; species Aedes albopictus. The sequence continues at coordinate 114,173,393 of NC_085138.1, read as the reverse complement.
ACTAATATATTTATTATATTAAGTATGATAGAAGTAAGCAGCATTACCATGCGGAATATTGCGGGATTTTATTGAACATAAAACTGTCGATGAAGTAGGTGGAATCTTATATGAAAATTAAAATCAATTGCCCAGATGGTGAAATGTTTTAAAAGATGCTCATGAAATTTCTCAGCAAACGCATTACGCTTGATATAATAATTAGGGTGTAAGTGTCATAAGTAATCTCACGCTCCCAAATACATCCTATTTGAAAACAAGCGATTACGGCACCGTTTGATTCCGTTCTTTTTGTTTTTTTTTGTGTGCTCACTTCTAACAAAAATACAAAAATAAGAAACAAAACAAACAACGCTTCAAACCCGTGATCTTCGTAAAATGAAAATGGGAGCCATATGCTTAAAAAAGGTACGAATACTCTATTAGTGAAATAAAAAAATCTACCTTTAGCCATTCTGCTTTTTTGAAATCGCACAAAAACTGTAAAATTGATAATTCGGAAACTTTTATCTGACAAATCTTTTAGATTTTCTGTTGCTGTTGATATTGTTTCAGATTTGACGTAAAAACGGTTAAAACAAAGGTAAAGTTGAGACTCATATAAGTCGCTGTCAACCACTTTACGCTAACCACAATAGCTCAGCTACCTTATATCCGATTAATTTTATTTTTTTAATTCGTTTGGGCTCAAATTAGGCTCCTTTTTAGACTTATCAAATACTGAAAATAAACTTATTTGGATGCACGACAATCTGGAATTTGCGGTGGACGTAAAGTGAGTGGCAGCGTATTGTAGCAGTCCCGAATGATTAAAAAGATTCAAGAATTGAATTTACTCACCTACATGTGTTTCATTCAGGCAAAATCAGGAAGGTGCATATTACGCTATATCACTCATATACACTAAAACAGGAATTTCTACTACTAATACCTAGACATATGTATGTATTATTCCTCAAAACGCATGATTGTTACAAGAGTGAAATACAATTTCAAATGTACGATCTTGTTCGACTACTGCGATTATTGTTTTCTGTTGCCATGGCAACATGTAGGCTGAAAAACAAGAGAATGACATAAAACCAGAAAATTTAAGTTGCTCGTTTATAAAATTCAATGTAACTTTGTTATTTTTAGAGCTACAGTTTTGATGTCTTCGACAACTTTTCATATTTTTACCTGTTCTACAACTTTGCCGAAGACACCAAAGCTCTAGGATGTGAAATAAAAAAGTTAGCGCCGCAGCGCCGCCTATGCGGCGCTATTGCGAACTATATTTCAAGCGCAATTTGAGGCGCAGATAAAACCCAACAACTTTGCCGAAGACACCAACTTGATAGGACGTAACCCCAATGTGCTAGAGGTTTTGTCTTGCTAATCTCTGTTCCTGGCCCAGTGTGCAATGCTGCGAAGCGAGCACGAACCATCGCGTGCCTCTGCCCTGAAGAGGGGGCCCACGGTTCACTAGACAGAATAGCCTCGTCCCGTGTTGGTTGCGAGAATTTCTAGAGACTTTTGCAACAATTACCCACAAGAAGTGCAGTGTTGCGCGCGCCAATTCAAGTGAAACACTGAGTAGGGGAGGGGTAAGCTTGGAGCGCGGCGGCGGTGTCTACGGGCTGAGTAGCGAACCGTGTCCGGCGGCAGTAGATTACCACCGCCTGCACTTTGAGGGAGGGCAGGGAAGGGAAATTGATTTGCAAGTGCAATTAATCTGGTATGAATTAACGTTTTGTGTCTGGATTTGTAAAAGCTTCAAGCCAACAGAAACAGAAAGTCAAGTTGATGGGTTTATAATAACAAAGCTATTTAATTGAGCACGTAAGCATCATGCTTTGTTCAAGCAGCAAGTTCAAGTTCACTTCTACGCATTTTTTATTCCACTAAAATCGTCGTGGAAATGCAGCGGATTTCTCAGTGTCCGGAAATATCGACTGATTTACTGACATTCCTTTCGGTCATCAATGATCGTAAGGACGTGGCCGATGTCATTATTGACGGTCTGAGCTTCCTTATTCGCAATTTTTATCTGTGTTATTGTATTTCCACAAAACTCTGGAAATTGCGATAATTAATTGGAACTTGCTCAGTATTCTTAGACGGAAAAGGGCATTTCTTTCTGATCACACTGTTTTCTGTGCAGTGTTGCCAAAAGCTGGGCATGACATCCACTGGAGTTCTGACGTTGCTGCTCGGCTTATCAATTCTTCGAAATTACCTCAGACAGCAGTCATCTTGAAAATTTGACACTTGTATTCAGCTCACAGACAGATCCGGTTCCGTCCGACTCCCGCATCCGCAACCATTCTTCATCGTGCCGTCAAGAATGCGTTCAAAACCGCGCTAATCAATACAGCTTGTCCTCGTCGCTCCAAAAAGACACCCCGCAAAACAACGCCGTCAACAGACGGATGTTTCCGTTGAAATCGTCTCTAAATTATGACACCAACTCAGTGTTCCGTTTCTACAAAGCGGGGTGCGGGAGTGGGACGCATTCTGGGAAAATCATACGATTGAATGGATGGAAAATGAACGAGGATTCCGCTGCTGCTGCTGCGTTTGGTGACACGCGAAAGCTGTAGAACAGGGACGGGTGGTACTCAACAGTAAAATGATATTTAATTAACTTGAAAGCTCTCGGGTGTCTTCTCGGTGCGGTTGGTTGTCACCGAGTTGTATTTTTTTCTGCTTCTATTTCTAGTGAGTGAGAGATGGAATGGGAGATAGGAGACGGAACGAGTGAAGGGAACCGTATCCGGGGTACAAAATTGATATCAGCACGCAATGGTCTTCTAGGAAGTACGATAAGCCCTTTCGAAAGAGTAGTGCCGCCGGGTGAAGAAGAATGGAGATAAATGAGTGGTTCAAATGCGAAGTACCAAACCAACAGTTCATTTGAAAGAGTAATTTTCTACGAGTTAACGTCTTTCCTCTATTACAGATTTAGCAGATACTTATGATTTTTTTGATATTTAGTCGGAGTTGTGCAACACTCTGCAGTTCTTGTCGGATTTTTTTCATAAGTTCCGTATTTCATGTATCATTTGGCAGTGAATCATATTTGGTCAATAACAGTGCCTAGTCTTTTCCACTTCTCAATACTCTCTCATTATATTGTTTTTTTTTTACAGGACCTAGCGAACCACATATTATTCGTTCAATTCCGAGCTCTGTACCAACATTTTTTAGTCACACTGACACTGTAAAAAATCCAGGACGCGAAACCGGCCAGATGAGTCATGATTTTGGCAGAAAAGTGCTTTCATGTGATTGTTATAAAAAATCACCATGAACGAGTCATAAAATCATGATTCATTTTTCCGCAAGGTAATATCGCCGCTGCGTTTTTGAGAAAAAGTCGCATGTTGAGTCACGATATTAAGACGGGCTTGGTGGTCTAGTGGCTACCGCTTCTGATTCGTATGCAGAAGGTCATGGGTTCAATCCCTGACTCGTCCTTTTCATCCTACTTTGTATCTTTCTATCCACTCTCTCTCGCTCTCTCTTCTCTACATATACAACTCATGTATATTCCAACCAGAACCAGAAAGGAATTGAAAAAAAGTCGTTTCCCTCCCTTCCAACTTCCACTCACAGCACAGTGTATATATAACGCCTATAAATTAAGCAACCAAAGCGTGCTGTGCCGCTTGACCTTATTCACCTTATTCACCACACAATCTATCACGAACACTATAAATAACCCCTATCCATGGATCGCATCACCGACCCAACGGTGACTCCCAGATCTCTCATCCTTTCCGTCTAACAAATACCCCAGTCCGTGCTGGTTGTGGGGATGCAGAGTGCTCTCGGTCTCTAGTAGCAACAACCAGTACACTCTAACATTCCTTTCCCTTCCCAGCTGACTATAAGGACTTGGCCGGCGCCGTTATTGATCAAATATGCATGAGCTGCTAAAATTGCACTTTGAGAATAAGTGGAATGTCCCAGCCTCTTATTCAGTTGGATCTCAGTGCAATTGGTACCAGTTCAGATCAATCACGGAGGAGCAACCATTGACATGTATAGTCAGAGTTGATCGTTTTTGATCGATCGAAAAGTGGCATTTTGAGTCACGATATCATAAAGCATACACTACACATTGAAATCATAAGTTCACGAAATCATAAGTAAATTGGTACCAGTTCAGATCAATCACGGAGGAGCAACCATTGACATGTATAGTCAGAGTTGGTCGTTTTTGATCGATCGAAAAGTGGCATGTTGAGTCACGATATCATAAAGCATACACTACACATTGAAATCATAAGTTAACAAAATCATAAATAAACTTCATGAAAACAATGTTGGTCGTTTATGATTTGATTTCACCATTACAAGAGTGGCAAATTGAATTATGATATGAAGCAACAATCACCTAAGTTGGTGAAAACATGCTCACACTTCACGTGTACATTAATCAGATACTGTGATTGATGATTTGTCTTTCTAATGGTAAGAGTTACAAGGTTACCGAAGGTTCATTTCAATTTGCGGCATATTTTGTGATATATCTGGTGAAATAATGACTCTATGATATATCTGTGCTCAGTCTTCACTTTCCAGATTATATAGTAGGGTGGCCCACACTTATATGAAAAACCAAAATTTCGAAAAAAAACCAAGTCTTACCTCCTCGATCAGTTGTTTTGAACTCACAGAAGCTACGTTCAAAATTTGAGCAAAATCGGTTAAGCCTAAGGGGGCGCTCAAAACGCTTGAAGTTTGTATGGGAAAACTTGGCCAAATGTATGCAGAAATTTTAAATTTTCGAATTTTGCCGCTAGGTGGCCCTGTAAGCGTTCAATAATCAAACCCTTTGGTATTATTGTAGGTGACTATATGCCAAACAACTTTGTCGGAGACCGCAAAGTGATCCAACGTCTGTGAAAAAAGTTATACCCTAGGTAAAGTGAGGATAAACTTTATTGTTGTTTTTCCAATACATGTAAAGGAATAATATCAATAATGAAATCTCAATATTTTGCCTCGCGTTGCCTAGGGTATAACTTTTTTCACAGCCGTCGGATCCCTTCGCGGTCTTCGACGAAGTTGTTTGGCATATAGTCACCTACAATAATAACAAAGGGTTTGATTATTGAACGCTTACAGCGCCACCTAGCGGCAAAATTCGAAAACTTAAAATTTCTGCATACATTTGGCCAAGTTTTCCCATACAAACTTCAAGCGTTTTGAGCGCCCCCTTAGGCTCAACCGATTTTGCTCAAATTTTGAACGTAGCTTCTGGGATTCCAAAACAACTGATTGAGGAGGTAAGACTTGGCATTTTTCGAAATTTTTGTTTTTCATATAAGTGTGGGCCACCTTATTATATAGGTATACATAAAATGATAAGCACAAGAATCTAGTTTCTGTCCCTCTTATTTCTAATGTAAAGAATGGCAACTTGAGTCATGATGTCATGACGCATGTATTATTGTACACTGGTATCAGGACCTGTGTTCGTTAAGGCATACATACTTCATTATTCCAGTTTATATAATTTATGGCTTCATGTTTTTTAGAGGTTAAGAGTGCCAACTAGTCCGGGCCCGTAGCGCGGTGGCTACACAGGCAAATTTGCGTAAAACTGGGAATGAGTGCCCAGATTCGTTTATTTTGATGGTGGTTTTTATTTAATGACTAAATGGTTTCACAACGTTTCGTTATGTTTTCATGCATGACTCAGTGTCATGGTTCCACGGCTTAGTGCCATGATATGTCTTATTTATAGTAATGGAAAAAAAACGTTGCCAAAATGCTGTTGGCATTCTTTCTTCATGGAAACAGATTGTATTATTCCTGAAAGCTTCATGATGCCTTAAATTATGGTCATGAAAACATGAAGCGCCCAAATTTGTGATTTCAACGTCTACGAATCTATGAGCAGAAGCTTTAACGAAAAAGATAACCGGGTAGAAATAGTTAAAAAGAGAAGAATTTCCGGTGATGGATCCATGACGCTTCGTGATGTTTTCACGGCCCAAGGCCAGGGTTCAACGAGTCACGCCACGACAGTGTTGGCAATCATGACTTGTTTTTTTTTCTCGTGGAAACGGGTTTATTTTTCACTCGAAATACAGTCGATAAAGCAAACATCGATGTGAAAAAGCATCGCAACCTAAGGCTAGTTAGAAAATAAAAAAATATATTTTTTGTACATTCAACAGTAAATGTGTCCCCGCTCACACGCTGCCCTAGTTGACAGAAGAGCTGTAAATGAAACAGTAAAAAAATAGTAAGATATCGTTAAAAATATGATCAACAGTGCTGCCAGTTCATCAATTTGAATGTGCTTTGATAATGAAGGGGTTGAATTCAGGAAGATTGAAACACAAAGAATACGACTGTTATTGCAATTGATATTCAATTAAGGAGAAACTTCACAGAATACAAATATGGCTGCCACAATGGCCGACTTGGACCCCTACTCACGTTTTCAAGAGCACCAATCTTAAAAACTCGTAAACAAATGCGCTTGATGTGCAAAAGCTGCCTCTTTTAGCAAGTGAGCAAAGCCAGGATAAACAAGTGCGGCTTGGTTTGATGCTTTGTTCGTCAGATTTGTGCCTCTAAAGTTTGTATGAAAAACTGCAATGGGCTTTCTTGATGTTTCACCTTAATTTGGGTTTTGTATTACAGTGTTGCCAACTATGTTAATGTTGTTTCCCTGTTTTACTAATTGCTAATAAACGAGTTACGCTTAGCCTACATTTTCCTTCGTAAAAAAAAGTCCAGTGTTACATGCAGAGTTTCCCCCATCTTCTAAATTCGCCAAAAGTTCATAATAAAGCTTCCAATCTGTGCCATATTCATGCCGTTCTAAAACTAATTTATCATACTTCGCCCGGTTGCCTGTCTTGTGACGATAAATTTACTTAGCGGTATAGTATCAATATTGAAACACTACCAAACCACGCCAGCATAGCTGCTTGCTTGCTTGCTTGCCTGCCACTCACGGTGTGTCTGGTGGACAACATTATTTAAAAAAAATCGGTATCGCTAAAATACCCACCAAACGAAAGCTAAGGGTCCCACCTTTCATTTGAGACTTAAAGAAGAAAGTTCTATCGGCGGTTCTAGAACATTTTTTTTTTTTTTGAAATAGTGTGATATTTTTTGTATTTTCTCGAAATACTAAGTAATAACGAAAAACAGTTTGTCCATTGCCAACATGGCTTTCCGACGGAAGATTTTTTATATAATGTTAATTACACTTCCCACAGAAGCATAATAGTCCCATGTTAATAAAAAAACAGTAAACAGTAGTCAGTTTCGTGGTTATGGGCAGTAATGCTAAAAAATGTAATAGTTTCAAGCAGGTGGACATGATGAGTTCAAATTTCAATTTACATGTGTACCGCATCATGCTCTAATACTCGTAATTATTATTAAATCACCGTGTTCATCCTTATAGAATGCATTTGACAACACTTTCAATTATTTAACGAATTTTATTATTTCCTCTATTGAGCAATGCACGATATAAGCACAGACAAACAGACATAACACTCTTCAATAGGGCTTGGCACATGCATTTAACGATGAATTCAAATTTCGTTTGATTTCCGCGATTCTTTCATCATAGGTGCTAATGTTCGATCGCTTTGATGTTTGCAAGTGTACATGTTGCTGAATGATACAAACAAAACTTACAGGACACATGTATAAAAGTGTGCGTGTTAGGCAAACGTCAAATCGCATCCCATCATGGCCGACAGTGTCTCGCGCGGTTCTACCAATAGGTGGATGCGTGTTCATGAAAAAGACAGCAAAAAAATGAATTTTCTCTAAGAGCTACGTCTGTGATATAAGGAAACGGCTATGTGTTCCAAATACTATGAATTTGCCAAAACTGCAAACTGAACATGTTATTGATACTTTTACTTTATAAACAAGTTCTACAAATCTCTAGGCACAAAACATTGCCAAATTTGACTGAGCTGTTTTAAGTGAAAAACATCCTTAAGGCCACGATGTTAGATGCTAAGATTCTACAATTTATTACAAGACGACATTCACTTTCCAGAATACTAAGATGACTGCAACTCGATATTTTCTGGAATCAAATCTTTAAAACGCGTGTATTTCTAATGGGGCTTGTGAGTCACACATAATTTGAGAAAGGTGGTCCTACAATAATGGAACAAAACTTAAATAAAAATTTCGTTGATTTATTTAGTTGTTTGGTAAAATAGGTACTTTTTCATAAAATCTAATTATTATCCGACATTTTTTGTTCTCAAGGCCGTCATTAACATAATTGTCATCATTGAAAAATCTAAAGCGGTTTTCTCGTCCAATACTGATATTTTCGTATCAAAAATGTATTTACTGTACTGCTGCAGGAAAATGGAGTACAGTGATTACATTTTCAATGCAAACATGAAATCTCCCTTGCATCTTTAGCAGAACTGCAACGAGCACTATCTTTTTGTGCTAGGTCTGCCGCGTTTGCTCTTTTTCTTGCTGTAGTTCTTGCAGCACTAAATATTTCGCAATTACAGCAAATGTCGATACTCTGCGTACAAGACTCAAATTATATTTATACTTAAAGAGATTAATTCTAAAGGGTATGATCTCATCATTGAACGAATAAACTTTAAATGAGTAATTGCGATATATTATCGTGGGATAATACTAAATTCTATATCTGGTATATTTCAGAAAAAGTTGATCAATAATCTCAATAACCTGCAAATACAAATAAAAACAAATTGGGACTTTTCTATTCTATTCTGTCTTTTATTTGTATGCTCAGCCACATAAAACAAATATCTAAATCTGTGAATATCAACTACCTTTGATGATATTGATGGTTGCAGTAAAAGCTTCTTCGAACACAGCACGCACACCTTGGTACGGTTTTCATCGTGACTATATGATTTTATGTCATAGTTGTTTCTCTAAAGGTTTGGAGCAAAGTTATGTTGAAATTGTTTTTATTTTATTTTTATGATTCAATACCTAATGCTATACCACACAGTAATCATTCAAATTAGTACCAGAAAGGGGCACAAAATGAATGTATACCGGCCTATACTGGAACGTGGTCATTTTATCCGAGCTACTTTGTTGATCGTTATATTTTTATTGACATCCAAGTCATGGCCTACTACGACTGTAAAACTTTTCGAACATTTGGCTCTGTCGATAAAAATGAGGTGAATGGCAGTCGAAATAATTTCTTCTACATGTCAATAAGGAGAAGATGGTTAACACATATACCTAAATATTGGTAAAATTCTTTTACAACTCCCTTACTTATTTTTTTACACTTGTCTAGGCAACATTTTGTGTGGGAAATTTTGAATATGTTTTTACCCGTTTACTCTATTAATATGATACGTTACTAATGAGCGACCTCATACGAGCCCATCAGGGTACACTCAAGGTTGAAAGGAGGAAAATGCAAGTCTTAGACACATTCCACGCGTTACGTTTTGTGCGAGAATCAAACTTTTGCTTCCAAAAATTGATATGTTATCATATAAATACCAACCAGCATATCAAATGATCAGATTTGGATAGAAGATTCAGTTTATGCTTTCTAATTGGGAATTGGACCTTTGTACTTCGAAAGAAAACAAGAAATACAGCGTAACGGGACACCATCGCAAAAAATTACGAATTTTGACCGAACGCCGAGAAATTTGCTACTTTCAAGAAGCAGTTTTCAAAGTTTCAGGTACTATTAGAAGAATATAGGTAATTATCTTCATTTTGGTGCAAAAAGAATCAAAATCGACAGCAGGAGCCCGGAAATATCGTTCAATGAATTTCAAAAACCGCGGTGTAGTAGTGCGTGCAATGTGTCCTTATAGTAATAAATTTTTGAAAAAAAAAATTGTTCTAGGACCGCCGATAGAACTTTCTTGTTTTAGCCTCAAATGAAAGGGGGGACCTTCAGCTTTCGTTTGGTGGGTGTTTTAGCGATACCGATTTTTTTTAAATAATTTTGTTCTACCAGACACACCGTGCACTAATCCCCCCATCCGTAATTAATCACTTCCGGGAGCAATTTCGTTCGCATTATTCATGTTGCCGAAAGCAAAATAATCCGTCCGCCGTCGCGGTATTTGCAGCAACGCATCACTGCCAGCGAGCGAATGGCAACTCCAGGATAATCAACCAGCCATTCAAAGTTATTCCAGGCTTCTGTGGCCACCCAGCTTCCACCCAACTCAAGGTCCAGGTCCTTACGTTTCGGGAAATTTCTAGGGAGAAATTTAATATTTCTTGCTGGTGATCCAATAGGATGCCTGTGTTCTACGGCGGTCCCCGTCTTGAGGCGTCCCGACGCTGTGTTCCTGAATTCTGATGAGAAGTCCGTGTCGTCGTTACAAGGGCGCACACAGATTGCAGTTTAAAAGGGCAAACATAGAGATTGGTTCCCCAACCCCAACCACAGAAGCGCAAGCTTAGGTAAACGTGTACCTTGCAGTTGCAAGTTTCTACAAATATCCCTGAAAGATGTTGGCTGTAGGTATAGCAAGATTAACCAGAGAGTGGAAATCCATTACCCGCATCGCTGTTAGTTGGCTGCTCCGTCTAAAGATTCCCAGAGCCCGCCGTAGGCTGTACATAGGAAATGATACCATCACGTTAGAAAATCTGTGGAACGAGAGGCGTAGAGCGAGTAAAATAACTTTGAACACGAAACTAAAAAGAGTCTGAATTATTGAAGATGCCTCCACTTCTAGCGTGCCAGTCTGTGGATCGGCGGGCACGAAGGCTGGTTTTATGTAGTTGGGGATGGAGACCCAGAAAGAAGGGAAAAGCCAAGAATGGTTACGTTAAATGTGTTGCCGGTCGGTGAGTACATAGAGACCAGGCCGGCGAGTCAAACACAGTCGGTCGGTCGGTCGGTTGGCTGGTGTACTTACGGTCTGGTGGAGTGCCTTTTTTCTCTGCCCCAATCTATCCATGCTCAATTTAATGGAAAATATCGTGCAGAGCGTCGTCGTCGCTGGGAGTTAGATAGGGACGACGGGATCCATGAGGTGTATAATTGTGTGCGGGAGATAATTCCACGTCTACCGGAATTTTCCACCATGGAACGTACTGCAATTTTCCATCAACCGAGTCAACAGGACCCGGGGTTGTGACATGACAACACTAATAATGGCCCTATCGGACTAGAGTGGAACAGTCTTCGTGACGAGAAAATAGCGGTAACCATCACAATCCGGTGATGCTGTATAGCACCCAGGATGCCGGATGAGCTCATCCGACCTACTTTTTTCCTAGCTTTGCATAATTTGCCGCAAGCTGAGGGACAGGTTTCTAATTCCACCGCTCAGCACAATTGGGTCAGCAAGCGGCCAATAATCTCGCGCAACATCGGATCGAAAACCTGTTTCGCTGCCGCCATGAGTCAATCCGGTGAGGTCAGTTCCGAACTGCGCCATATTTCATTTGTTTGCTTCCACCACCACCAGGCTCCAGCAACCAGTTAACCGTTAAACGGAATGGCCCCTCAGATAACTAGAAGCAAATTGCGAGAAATTGGACGTGATTGATGTGTTTCTTGCTCCCTCGTCGAGCAACGCGACTTGTCCGCGATGACATAATTTGCTGCTGTGTCCCTCACTCTGCGTAGATGATCCAGTCCATCCAGAACCAGGACAGCAACGCTCTTAACTTCTGCCCGTCCAATTACTGAACCGCTGGAGACGCTGTATCGCATCGTAAACTCTTCACAATCAAGGAAGATGGATCGGTCCGAAGCCGAACTAGCCAAGTGCGAGCAACTCTCAAACAGAGCAATTCTGAATTGCCCACGAACGCCACGGTAGCCAATTGTTCCACATTCCTCTTTCTGGTCCAACTTCGTGTTGACTACTGGTGGATACCTGATGGAGCCTCCCGCTTGTATCAGCGAAAATCTATGGCAATTATACATTCCCTCTAGCCGTGTAGCAAGCCAGCTCTGCTACACTGCAAACCTCGTGGCCAAGAAAGCGCAAAGTTAGTCCTCCTCACACCGCCCGCCCCTTACTCAGCTGCTACTAGGACAGCTCAGCGCAAAGCGAAGAGTCCATTGAACTCCGCACATTTCGCGGTACACTTTTGCCGAGGCTCTGGCTGCCTGCTTGAGGCAGCAGCGTTTCACGCATTTATTTCAGTCAGTCAAGTCAGCATCAGCGCCTCCAGCTACTAGGAGCCGATCGTAAGCATAATAAAAGCTTAATAGACGAACCAAATCGAAATCAGGCCGAGCAAGCGAACGGTAAGAAGGCAACGCGGCAAAAGTGGATTTATTGATACACTCAAGTCTCAAAGCAAGCAGTAGCTGGTCTCTACGAATGGCGGAGTGCGTAGCTGTACCTGCACAGCTAGATGGATGAGGTGATTTCTGAAACTGGGGTGCTCCCCAAGGGCACATTACGACGCGACGGCGATGGGAGAACTTTGTCCGTCGACCCGCGCGGGTGGGGAATTTCTCCGGAAAAGCGTAAGGTGCGCGTAATACCTGCTGCTGGTGGAGATGGGCACTCTCAGCTCATCGGGAGCAACGACTGGTGCGTTACGTTGCAAAGCATGCCGGAAGATAAACGGAAGCGCATTTATTGGGGGATTAGCGTGAAGTATTGAACAGCCCGATCGAGGAGGAGATTTAATCAACATGGGAAGCTTTGAAGGAAGAATTCGACTTTCGGAAGTCGAATTATTGATTCTTTCCGTTTGAATTGGTTTGGGGCTCGATTATGGTTTGGGATGAGAAAACCGAAAGAAACATGGATTTACGCAATTATGATTGAAAGACGTCTTTGAATCAGATTTGCTCTGATATGTTTGCCAAACAGGAGGAGTCTGCCAGATGTTCAGAAATGGGATCTCCAGATAGAAACATAGGGTAAGGGTTCGTGATCCAATAAATCCACCAGATACAGGGCAACAGGCACAACAGACACAATTGTCACTTTTCAAAAAACTAGCTGTAACTTTTCGTAAAAGGCATGACAAGTTTCCAAATTTCATTGTTAAGTAGTTGGTCAAAACAAAGAAATCAGCACAAGATCCGTTTAAATAATACACCATTTTATCTAGATGCCTATTGATTCCATTTATAAGAGCAGATGATCTGGTGATGCTGCAGTAGCCACAGGTCAATAATTAGGTTCTTATGTTCAAGAACATGCGTAGCTAAGAGAAGTGTGCCATTTTCAAATATAAAAGGTAACAACAAAGAATGAACTCACCGAATAATCATCCAGTTAGTTTTATGTACTTTCCATTAGTGTCATTATCCAATTGGCCTCCTAAAGTGAGGTTAAGTTTAGTGAAATCCCATTTCGTATTTTAGTGATTGAGTCGTTCCAGATAAAATTTAATGTGGGATCGGGGTAGAAAAATTCATTTTATCGATAAATTTATCAAAAAATTGGTGATTAAACTGATGGGGAACTGGTATTTTCCTTTCAAACTTCCAAATTTTCACGACATAACCTCTACTTTTAATCGCCAATAGGCCCTGCAAATCATATAGTTCACACTACTCGCTGAGGCTCCGGTTGTCCAACGAAGCATAGCAGCTTATTCAGCCAAAATTTTCAAGATTTACCTTTAGAGCGGCTTTTTTTATTTATCTGATGTACCGCAATAATGTTTGTTGAATTACTGTTAACTGTTTGCGCCAAATAAAAAAAAACTCCGGATCTTCTACGCACACTCTTTACTTTTTCGTCGACAAACCAACTCCCATCAAGCAGTGGGGCTTGGTGGTCTGTGGGGCTTGGTGGTCTAGTGGCTACCGCTTCTGATTCGTATGCAGAAGGTCATGGGTTCAATCCCTGGCCCGTCCCTTTCATCCTACTTTGTATCTTTCTATCCACTTTCTCTCTCTTCCCTACATATACAACTCATGTATATTCATATGTTCATAGCCATCGCTAGAACCAGAAACGAATTACAAACATTCATTTCCCTTCCTTCCAACTTCCACAGCACAGTGTGTATAACGCCTCACGTTATGCAACCAAAGCGAACTCTGCCGCTTGTCCTTCATAGTAATTACCATATAATCTATCACTTTATGAACACTTTAAAATATCCCCTATCCATGGATCGCATCACCGACCCAACGGTGACTCCCGCAGATCTCCCATCCTTTCCGTCTAACAAATACCCCAGTCCGTGCGGGTTGTGGGGATGCAGAGGTGCTCTCGGTCTTTAGTAGCAACAACCAGTACACTCTAACACTCTTTTCCCTTCCCAACTGACTATAAGGACGTGGCCGGCGCCGTTATTGATCAAAAATGCATGAGCTGCTTAAATTGCACTTTGAGAATAAGTGGAGTATCCCAGCCCTTATTCATTTGGATCTCAGTGCAATTGATACCAGCTCAGATCAATCACGGAGGAGCAACCATTGACATGTATAGTCAGATTTGATCGTTTTTGATCGAATAAAAAACTCTCGGTTAGTAAAGTACCGGATCTTCCGCGCACACTGTTTACTTTTTCGCCGACAAACCAACTCCCAGCAAGCAAACTGCCAAAACATTTCGAGTCAAATATTAACAAAAAATGTTTGGAAAAAAAATAATCGGAAAACAAACGCTCAACACGATTTTTTAAAAAGTTGTTCAACTACTATCAACCTGTTGAAAGTTGGAGACTTAGATGATGCGAAACATTATGGTTGAGCTGACATTCAATTTTACCTTTATTTATAGATGTACCTTTATAGTAATGATGGATACTTCCGCCAAGATGTTGGTAATTTCCAATCATAAATACGTCTCAATTTTTCCGAAGATTTTGCCTTAAACACCTACAAGCAAGTATTCCTCCAAAAGAATCAAGAATCAGAAATGTTTGATACATGTTTTTTTTTTTAATATCTCCTTTAGTTTATAAATAAATTATGCAAAAAAGATAAAAACTCTAAGAAGATATTCCATCAGAAGTAATTTTGGAAAAACCAAGTTAGTATTCGATAAAATTTCACAATGCAACGGTAGCATGAAACGAGCTCACCAATTGATGTGCATTCATCTATAACTCCGGCGCTATTATGTGGAAACCACCATCAACCATACATAAATAAAAAAAGAAAAAAACATCAAAACTCACTATTAACGATACACCCTACTAAACTAAAACATGGGAGAAAGAACGAACACTCACGCTCCGACCGAATGTCTGTGAGTCCCGTTCGGTTCCATGTCGGTGAACAAAGCACAAATACGAAAAAATAACCACCAAATGCCCACGCGACCAGTGCTTGTAAAGTAAAGCGTTTTTCCCCGAACGAAGCAAAATTCGTTCTTCTTTGATTGGCGCTTTTCAACCCAAAGCGGGAGCTATATGCCTTAATTGGTCAACATGCTCCTGAAGCAAGCGGGAGCAGGAGCAATTAAAATTATTTCTGAGAGTGTGAAACAATGATTCAGCACTGTGTGGCTTTCTGAATCTCTCTCTTCATTGGTGTATACGCCAATGAATATACTTGTTTTTCATCCCGTTATTACAGTGCAAATGACAAACGCTAAAATTAAATCCATCATAATAGTCACTTCCTACATTCCCTTATCAACAAAATGATTGTTTTACAAATGTTCAGCAACAAATAAATCCACTGAACCATTTCCGCATCTTTTATCTCGCTGCAGTAAGTGAGAACGAATGATCTCCGGTCAGTTTGCTTCACGAGCCAACCGACCGATGGGGAACAGCGATCGCACATTGTTCAGTTTCTCTTTCCTCCCTGTGCGTGTTCGTTCGTAGTGGTGGTTGGCGCTGAGAGTTGGTCGTATTTTGCATATTCACTCTGATTTGAGCGCTGCGGGCGACGCTTTGAGTCTCGAAGTCTCGACTTGGTATCTGGTTGTCAAGCCACACTACGCTGGTAATTCAATATATTTTTATATCTTTTTACTTTCGCGAATTTTAACTTGTGCTAGTTCTTCACACACGTATATGAAAATATTTCCAATGTTGTGTGAGTTTTCCTATGACTGTAAACAGTATTGTTCATTTTTCAGAGGAATTCCTAACAGTATTCTTGGTAAACTTTTTGGTTGACTTTTCAATCATAATCAGTCTTGCGAATAATCGCGACCATCACGAGACAATCACTTGAACCGCTTTCTGGAGTCACCGTTCCCAAGGTGATACGAACCAGCTAGCGTGTCACGCCTGGAATGACAAACATGTTGTGGGTTCCACCCTTCGCAGCTTTGCAGCGATAGCAGTTGCTGAGTATGCTTCAGGCGGGTTGCGAGAAAATCAATCTCTCTGAGCAACGATGCATAACGGGCGAAGTGAGAGCGTTTGCCGTAGCCAGGGCGAACTGCGTGGTGCGCTCAATGTGTGCGTTTAAACTGAGCTATGCAAAACGAATAGGATTTATGACGTAGTACCGTGCTTGTGATAATGCACATGCATAGTTTTACATACTGTTGCGCGTGCATCTGCTTGAGGCGACGGAGAGAGTCATGACACTCACATGAGCCGTATCCAAGTCAGGATGATTGTAGCAAAACAAGGGTGACCGGGTGACTATGATGGGATTCTGTCTTTTCTGGTGTTAGCGACTGTAGAGAGAGCGAATCAGAAACCGCAGAGACAGGGTGACACAAGCTTGGTGCCTATCAGCTTTTTTGTGACTTGTACGCTGATGCTTCGCGACACTGATCATAATATTAAATAAATTTGCAGACAGAATCCGGAACTGTTTGTTAAAAATGTTCGCCTATGTTGTTGGGTAAACTTTGTATGATTTCGATGATTTCGATAAAAAAATGCACGTTACCGTCAAGCGGACGCAAGAGATATAATATAGAACATAAATGCATGCACTCAGAGCTTTGTGTTTTATCGTGTGATGCTGTTGGATGTTGAGGGAATGTAGGTTGGTATGAGTGACTTTAGCATGGTTCGTCTGTATTTTGATGGCCGGCGTGAGGATCACAGTATCACAGTCGTTCGACATTTTCCTCATAACTGTTCGTTAGTATTTCGACTTGAAAATAAAATAATAAACACTGCATAGGCAAGTGGAACCATCTCGGCAGGGGTCCTATTTTGGGCACTTTTCTGCTATAACTCAGCCAATTCTGAACCAATTGACACAAGTTTTGCAACGCGATAGTATCTAGCCGTATACAAAATTTCAAGTCAATTGGTTTGGAATTGATTGAGTTATAGCGAAGAGTCCAAGTCCAAGTGGTTCGCTACCCTATTTCAAACTCGCTAGACAAACATGTTATTCACGTAACGTTCAAGAAATCGACTAATGACAAGTTTTCAAACATATGTGGTAGATCCTAAAGCTTGCAATTCGCAATCACTACAGTATCTTCATTTCCTTCCCAACTGCACAAGGAGGATGATGCGATGCACCTGTGTAAAACTTCAGCACAATTCCAACGGAATTCATTCCTTAGCAAGCAACAGCAGCAGCCATCAGCCAAACCAGTTAGTGTACGTGAACGTGTCCTCCGTGACGTATACAGCAGCGTGCCAAGGGCCTGTTTTGCCTCCGCTCTGCACCCTCAACTAGGGTGGAATCCACATTCCCTCTTGTACGAGCGCCACCCACCACTATTCAACCGTGTAGCTGGAGCATCGAAAGAGCTGGGTGACGACGAAAAGCTTGAAAATAAATGATTTTCCGCAACAACTTTGCCTCCCGATCCTGATGGGGGTTCAGTCAGATACAGGTACCCCTGGTACCTAGTTCTAAACGGGCGAGGTGGGTTTGTTTGCATGGTTGGGAATCCTGGCCCCACAAGCGCGGGGCGGAAATATTATATATGGGTTTGTTACCTACTTAAGCGAGACGCAGCCCTCCCACAAGAGGAACGATGTCCTATTCATAAAGGGACCCACTTGCACTGAGGCGGGAAGCTCAGCGCCAGAGTAGGAAACGCCGGGGGAACCCTTCAGGGAAGCTAGTCAGAAAATGATGGATCCTGTTATGCTTGGCGTAACTTTGCGGCTTTGTGTGTCACAGTGACTAGAGAGAGGTATGCTATGTGCCATCATCATCAGCCACCACCGCCATGCCACCACAACACACCGCCGAAATAGAGGAGAGAGAGTGCGCGCGTATTAAAAATAAACATTCTATGATGACGATATAATGATGATGTGACAGGTACATCACGTCTTTGTAGAACCACGCGCTCGGGGCCACAGAGCAGAGAGTGAGAAAGTGGGACTGAAGAATCGCACCGCAAGGAAATACGCGGCGCAGCACATGACAAAATATGGCACGGGGAAAACTCTGATTAGTGGACGCGGACGGACGGACAGGTCGGGTAGTTCAAGGCACGTAAGGCACGACGCGACGGAAGAGAACTTTTCTGACAGAGCAGTTCCAAATTGTTGACAGCGGAGCGGTCGCTCTTCCCGTAAATATTTTGAATATGTCTACGTCCGATCCGCGTCGCGCCGAGCCGCACCGCGTTCACAATGAAGCTACCATAACGGTTTTCGAAATCCATATGTTGACTTGAGTTTTTCTGCCTCTATTTACGCGGAGACAATGTACGTCAGAGGGACCGAGCCCGCGCTCCGCGTGCACCAAATCAAGTCGGTTCGGCTTCGGCATATGTTTGTGTTTACGGGAAAACAAATCCCGTCGTATCCGTCCTCGTATTTGCGAATTTGGTTGTCCCGTCACCAAGTGGGAAGCAAGCTACGGTTTAAGAATTTGTTATTCTTTCATATGGATGGGTGATAAGCTGCTGCTGCCTTCAGGATACCGGCCGGCGTGCCATGCGGAATCATGCCTACACGGTTTGATTTGTTTGCTTTGGTAACGCACAAAATAAAGCTTGCATTAGCATTTTACATTGTATGTGTCGTGGCGGAATTTGACAAATGGGATTCCAGCATATAAAGCAAATGTGGGTCTTGATTTCAGCAGTGCAGCATATTCCCTCTAGATTGTTTAGAATCAAGATTACTAGGGTAAATCGTTAATTGTTGCACTACTTGAAAACTTGCAAATTGGGTTTTTAAATTAAGAAAAATGTATTGATTTTTTGATTTTATACAAAAGAGCACCTTTTTCTGAACCACCATGACTTTTTTCAGATTTTTAGAACTTCATTTTGGTACCTAAAATCGCTTTTGAAGAGATTTTTCGAAATCACCTTTTGACAGCTGACCAACTGCTTGACAGCTCCGCCCAGTACAAAATGCGTCGAGGGGTGATTCGACAAATCGCTCCCATACAAACTTCAAACTGATTTTTAAATAGGTTCCCGGGCACCAAAATTCATGAAAATTTGGATTTCGGCTCAGTTTTGCATGCAGATTCTGAATATGGAATTATCTCAACACCACTAAAGAAGCCAATTGTTGCACACTTCAAGCTTTTCTTTCGTGATGTGCAACAATTGGCTTCTTTAGTGGTGTTGAGATAATTCCATATTCAGAATCTGCATGCAAAACTGAGCCGAAATCCAAATTTTCATGAATTTTGGTGCCCGGGAACCTATTTAAAAATCAGTTTGAAGTTTGTATGGGAGCGATTTGTCGAATCACCCCTCGACGCATTTTGTACTGGGCGGAGCTGTCAAGCAGTTGGTCAGCTGTCAAAAGGTGATTTCGAAAAATCTCTTCAAAAGCGATTTTAGGTACCAAAATGAAGTTCTAAAAATCTGAAAAAAGTCATGGTGGTTCAGAAAAAGGTGCTCTTTTGTATAAAATCAAAAAATCAATACATTTTTCTTAATTTAAAAACCCAATTGGCGATTTACCCTAATAAATAATCGACGGACACATTAGGTTATGCAAGAACTCACTACATACAACGTAAATCTTCACCACCACAGAAGTTATCAATACGGAAGTCTCAGGATCACAGATTCCACTTTCAAAAACCAGATATCTTCGGTAAATATGATGAAATGTACAGTGCAATAGCATGATTTACACCAATCGGCAGTCCACGAACCAAAATGAACCTGTGCAGCCTGTGCCATTGCATGATCCGTTCCTCATTGACCAGCAAGTGCGATTCTCGGTTTCGAATAGAAGATCACCAAATAGGAACTAAGTACCAGCGGTTAAACAAGTTCAAGCTGTGGTTCTGCTTCAAGAGCTTTCGCCTGGATAACGTTGTAAAACCAGTACTGCTGTGTGCAGCATAGTTGTCCCATGTTATATGGAAATCCCTATTAACATGAAATAACTATGCTGCACACGGCAGAGCCCTGGTTTTTCAACAGTTGTAAAATGTCACTATTTTCAACTATTTTGGATATTGGTTTTGCAATCCGAGTGATACATTAGCCAACATAATATCTTTTGGTCTTGAAGAATACCACACTTTTTCTGTTGTGCTGTATCTTTTGTCAACTGTGCCTGGATGATTTGCATTATAATTTCTAAAGGTTGTTATCGAAAATCCTTGAAGAGTTCTTGAGGAATTCTCATCTCCGGTCTCAAAACCTGGGAGAAAATATTAATAGGTATTTACAATACTCTTGTGAAATTCTTGACGAAAATTCAAATTTGAAGTAGACACGTCACAGTTGTTTTTGCGGATGTGAATTTTCTATACCAATGAACTCTAGTTTGAAATTCCCTCACTAGATGGTGCTGTATGGTTGATTTGATTTGACCATACCTCAGCCCATCAAAAAGATACAGTTTGGGTGTTTTCTGCAAATATGTTTAGCTGGCCAATCTTAGTACATATATAGGAGTGCCATATGTAACACTGTTTAATCAAATAGACTATAAGAGGCTCTTAGAACCATCATAAAACCAAAATACAAGGCCTTAGGTTTTATGACGGTTCTTAAAACCTTTACAAGTCTAATTGGTCATCAAAATGTTACTTGTGATGAGTCGATAAAATTTACAGTTAGAAATAATCGCACTAGATGGCACTGATGTAATGGAAACCGCAAATATCTTGATCTACATATATACAAGGCCTCCACAGACTACTAGGATTCCCACCAAGGTTTCTCTCGTAGTTCCTACTAAATGTCCTCCAAAGATTCGTCTTAGGATTCATCCTAGAATTCCTCTCCTCCACTAGGGATTCATTCTAGGATTCCTTCTTATGAGGATTTCCCCAATAATTCATTCCGGGATTCTTTCCAGGATTTGTCCGAATTTTTTTCAGAAACTCCTCCCGAGATTCCTCCAGAGATTTCTGCCGGGATTATTTCCGTAATTTCTTCTGAGATTTTTTTTTATTGATTTATCAAGGGAATCATTTAGCAGTTTCTTCCTGGACTTCTCTAGAAATTTCTCCTGGGTTTCCGCCAGCGATTGCTCCGAGATTTCTTCCTGAATTTCTTTGGGTTTTTCCTGGATTCCTTCAGAGATTCCACTGGGATTCTTTCCCGGATTTCTTCCGCGATTCTCTCATTAATACTATCTGGGTTTCCTTTCTTGATTTCTGTTAGGTGTTTCTTCAGGGATTACTCCCGAAATTTCTTCATTGATTTCTCAATCATTTAGTGTTTTATGGCGGAATTTCTATAAAAAAATCTCCAGAAATTCTTCGGAGGTTCCTCCCGAAATTTCCCCGGAGATCCCTCCCAGGATTTCTTCATTAATTTCTCAAGGACATCATTTAGCGATTTCTTCCGAGATTTCCGGGATTTCCTCCAGTTTTTTTTTCGGGATGCCTTCAGAAATTCCTTCTGAAACATTTTCCCGGCATTCCATCATTGATTCTAAACAATTTTCATTAATGATTGCTCCTGGAATTCCTAAGAAGAGATGTCTTCCGAGATTCCTCTAGGATTCTAACACGAATTTCTTTCGGCATTTCTTCCTAGATTCCTTCATTGATCCCACTCTGGATTCCTTTAGAGATTCCTGCCGGAATTCCTTCGACAATTCCAGGATTCTTTCTCGGATTATTTTCAGGATGTATTAGGGATTCCATGCGGAATTCCGTAATGGATTCATTCAGGGATTCTTCCCGGGGTTTCTTCATTGAATATTCGATTTATACCGGGATTTCTCCAGAAATGTCTCCTGAATTTTGTCAGGGATTACTCCCGGGATTCCTTCATTGATTTCTCAAGGAAATCATTTAGCCATTTCTCCCGGGATAACCCTAGAAGTTTCTCCTGGTTTTCCGTCAGGGATTCCATAAAGAATTCCTTCCGTTTTTTTCGGTTTTTCCAGGTTTCCATCAGAGATTTCTGCTAGAATTCTTTCCCGGGAATTTCCCAAGAATCCTTCATTGATTCTTCTCAGTTTCAATTAGGGATTACTTCTGAAATTTATTTATAGATGTTCCTCGGGATTCCTCTAGGATTCATTCACAGATTGCTCTCGGAATTTCTTTTAGGATTGATCCCATCCAGGATTCCTCAAGACATTTCTACCAGAAATCCTTACACGATTTCTCCCAGGACTCTTTCTCGGACTATTACCGGGGTTTATTAAGGATTCTTTCCGGAATTCTTTGGAGGATTCCTTCAGGAATTCCTCCTGGAATTTCTTCATTGATTTCTCAATCATTCATCGATTTCTCCTTGGATGTCTCTAGGAATCGCTCCTGGGTTTCGTCAGGTATTCCTCCCGGAATTCCACCAGGAACTCCTCTCGGAATTTCTTTTGAGATTTCTCGAGAAAATCATTTAGCGATTTCTTCCGGGATTTCTCTAGAAAGTTCTCTTGGGTTTCCTTCAGAGATTCCATAAAGCATGCTTCCAAGGATATCTTCCAGGTTTTCCAGAATTCCTTCATAAATTCCTTCTTGGATTTTTTCCCAGATTTCTCCCGGGATTCCTCCATAGATTCTTCCCAGTTTTCATTAGGGGTTGCTCCTAGAATTTCCAGAGTTCATTGATCCAGAGATGTCCTCAGGTTTTTTTCAGGAATTCCTCTAGTAATGCATTACAGGATTCCTTCACAAATCCCACTCAGGATTCTTTATGGTTTTTCTCCTTGAATTCCTTCGTCGAGTTCTCCCTGGATTTTCTCTCGTTTTTTTACGGGATTTATCAGGGATTCGTTCCGGAATTCCTTTAAGGATTCCTTGCAGGCTTTTTCCATGCATTTTTTCTGGATTCTTCATTGATTCATCCCGGGATTCTAACCCGAGTTTTCTGTAGGGATTTCTTCAGGAATTATTTTGAAATAATATATATAGGGATATCATCAAGGATTCTTTTATGGATTCCTCTCGGAAATACGTCATTGATTGCTCGAAGGATTCCTTCCAGAATTCATCCTTTGTTGTTTTCCAGGCAAGTTTCCTGGTTTCCATTAGGAATTTGTCCTGAGATTCCTCCCTAGATTCTTTTAGAAAATTTTTCGCAGGTTTCCGTTCCATCAAAAATTTTCGCCGAGATTCTTTTAGAGATTTCTTCAGGATTTTTAAGGGATTTTTTCAGGGCTCCTTTAGGAATTTCTTCGAGGATTCCTTCCGTGAATCATTCCGGTATCCTTTCTCGGATTTTTCAGGGATTCTTTCAGAATTTTTCTGAGGTTTCTCTAGATTTTTTCAGAATTTCTCTACGATTTTTCCTGGGATTTCTCTAGAATCCTACTGATTGTGGAAACGACCGACGAGTTGGCAGAATAGTCTTTCCATGGTTGGCTTTTCGGTCAGGATAAATTATAAGCGGGGTGATACTATTTAATCCGACGTTTCGACCCTGGGTTTAGACCTTTTTCAGGGAGGTTATTCTACGTTTTGAGATTCATCTTGCAATTCTCAAAGATTTCTTTCGGGATTCTCCCAGGGTTTTTATTTCTGGAATTTCATCAGGCACCTGAGAACTGAATTATGGAAAAAAAGATGATCATAAATATGGAGCGGAATGTAAGCCCTTTGTCTCAACTTGTACAGATATCGACATAATCACTAAAATGTTTGTGTGGGACAAAACAGAACCAAAATTTGTTGCGTATATTTCTACTAGTGAATATTCAGTTATTACTTTACCTTGATACCTTGTTTACTAACAAAGTAACTTTTATCCAATGCAGAACGTATAATAAAGCAGCACCTTCTTCGGTTATGGGCGGTGATCTTCCAGTTTTCCTGTACGTGGAGAATTCCCAGATCTTCTTCAACCGCGTGCAGCCCACTGACGTCTGCCGTATTGCATACGTTTCACAATATTCGCTTCCTTGTACACTTGGTGCAACTCCTGATTCATGCGTCTGCGCCACACCGCATTTGCAATACGCCTTTTAACTAAACGGGAAACGCCATTGTCACATGAAACAAGTTTTCCAAGGTAATCAAATTCTTCAACAACTACAAAAACGTCCCCCGCAATCACTACCTCAGCAGTAACACGACCTACTAGGACTGCCTCTGTCTCTACCCGCAATCATGTACTTCGTCTTGGGAGGGTTGGTTGTCGAGCCTATCCTTGCTGTCTCTTTCTTCAGAGAAGCATAAGCTTCCTCCCCTGCCCTACGATCGATGTCGATGAGATCAGTATCGTCCACAAAGCCGAGGGCCATGTGCGACCGTGTGTGGATAATGTCATGCCTTTGCGCGTCAGACCTCCTAATCGTTCCTTCAAGAACAATGTTGAACAGTAAATTTGAAAGAGCCTCAAAGCCCCTGTTTCAATCCATCTAAAAATTCACAAACTAGGTAAATCTAGATACTTCTTCTGCGATCCGAATACTGCTTCAATAAGCGATCCGAATACTACTTCAATAAGCGTTGCGCGTATTAGCTCCGTCGGAAAACCATGTTCTGACATTATCTGCCAAAGTTCATTTATTTTATCTGAATTGTATGCTGCTTTTAAATCTCAATGAACAGATGGTGATCTGGTTTATCTCGTTGCATCTCCGTAGTAGTACGGATATTTTATCTTCGTATAGAAACTGTAACAACTGTAGTCCTTAAGTTACGAGCTATAGGACGTTATGAGCGACTTAGAATGCGATTAGAGGTTTCAAGTTTTGATCAGTTTTGATGACAACTCAAATGATCTGCTTAGGGAGCTTCCATTTAATATAAACGTCATCCATTTAGTAATCGCAGCCCATGTCGATAACACGTAAGCAACGAGAATCTCAGATTAAATTCATCATCGGTTGCAATCGGCCGAGTATCAACACAAACGCTGAACGCGAGAAGTGGTATATGATTTGGAAGAGGACAAACGCCCAAAAGCTCCCTGGAATCCCGTAAGACCCTCTTTCCCACAATCGTTCAACGATTCCTCTAATCAGAACCTATATTCTTTTATTATTCCCCTTCTTAATCAGGTGTCGGCACGTGTGTCGTCAGCGCACAACACGACGAAGCACCCCATCGAGAGAGGTAGCCGCCAACTTATCGATCAAAACAAATTACGAGAGACGAGACCACAAAAAAATCCAGGTCGATTCCCTACATCAATCGATTTTTTTGGGGGGAATCAACGATAACAGGCGCTGACTGCATCCCATGATAACCCACACTCGTAGCCAATTAAACAAATATCGAATGTCGATGACGGCCATCGTTATCGTCGGAACAACAATTACGCATCAATTCTAGTACGTACGTACGTTAGATGTAGCTGTACGAAGCTAAAATAAAAAAAAAAGTGAGCTTTCGTTTGGACCAGTCGAAGAACGCAACATTAAGGCTTTAATCGGATTCTGTCTAGCTTTAGAAGGACGTTATCCCTCGCGCAAGGATACGTTAACACGCGCTTGGAAACGGGCGAAAAACAA
>NC_085138.1:114122255-114147255 GCF_035046485.1 Aedes albopictus | reverse complement strand
AAGCACAATTTTGATTATAGAACTACCAATACTGCTCCGATTTTTATCAAAATTTTACAGTATAATACTATTATGAAAATACGTTCTTAGTAAAATTTTGAGCCATTCTGTATGAATACTTTCAAAGTTGTAGCAGTTTGAATATGAAAAAAACTGACCGGGTGTCACTTAAGCAAATATAACTTTGTAACGGCTGGATCAAATTGAATGAAATTTTTACACAACATTTTGATATGCATACTAAATATACAGAAAATTTTTCATTGAAATCGGTTAAGTATCTCTGGCTCTATTAATAAAACAGTAAAAATGTGTTCTTATTTGAGCACAAAGTTTTAAAATTGCAGATCTCAGGGTTCAACAATATCTCCGCAAATACTAGACCGATTTTGATCAAAATTTTATGGTACAAGCTACATATAATGTACCGTTACTGATCCAAAAATCAGCTGTTTTGGTGTACGCAGTCTAAAGTTATGAAAAAAATTGTGTGACCAAAATTTGACTTTACTTGACAAAATTTGACAAAATTTGATCACCTAAACAAATATAACTTTGTAACGGCTGGATCAAATTGAATGAAATTTTTACACAACATTTTGATATGTATACTTTACATACAGAAATTTTTTTATTGAAATTGGTTCAGTATTTCTTGCTCTATAAATAAAAGAGTAAAAATGTTTTCTTATTTTTTAATCCTCTTTGTACAAAATTTTAAAATTGCAGTTTTCAGGATTCACAATATCTCCGCAAATACTAAACCGATTTTGATGAAAATTTTATGGTATGAACTACATATAATGTACCATTACTGGTCAAAAAATCAGCTGTTTTGGTGTACGCAGTCTCAAGTTATGAAACAAATTGTGTGACCAAATTTTGACCGTATCACCCTTTACGTCACCGAGTTTTGTTTAACGTTTTTGCTGTGTCCCTAGCCACGTGACCACGTTCCAAACTTCTGTTTGTTTCTGAAATAAAAAAAATGTACGTAACAAAGACCCCCTCAAACCCCCTTTGGACTACGCAGACGTCCCTCACGTTCCCGACGACGACGTCTCGGAAGAGATTTTGTTTTCAGTTATGTACACGACCAACCGGAGGCAACCGGAGGAAGATACCGACGACCGCCTGGTTTCGGTTATTTTGGGGTGTTGATTCTTGTACTTTCTCTTTTATTTATTTTCATTTATAGCGGAGATAAGAGAGTTGACACCCAACGACGACTCGACGTTGGGCGACGCCCTTTCCTCATCCTGCGAACGTGAGAGCTTCTTGGGCTGGGCTGGGCTGGGCTGTGGGTCGCCTTCGTCGATGGACAACATTTGTACGATCAAATATTTGCGCCACTTTATTATGCATGTAGACACGGTGTTCCCCCTGAGCTCTGCTGGGTGTTTGTTTTTAGCATGGAAGATTTGTTGTTTTTTTTTTCGGGTCGAGACTGCCGACCGCGTTGTCTTTCAGCACGTGGAAGGCTCACGTTCGGAGCTCCTCTGTACAGGTGCGATGACACAATTTCGGCGGTTTTGACAAGTGGTACGTAACGACGTAATCTAGTCCGTTTGTTTGGATAGTGCTTCATGTTGAAACGATTAAACAAACACATTAGTCCGGTAATTACGGTTGGGATTTATGAGTTTGTTCGGAGCAGACGTTGATTCTAGACATCATCAAAGTCAACTAATTATCGAAACTTAAGTTGGCGTTGTACTATTTCAGGGTTCCAAAAATATTCATAGTCAAGTTCTTTAAAATTGAGCGAAGATTTTGATCAATGGTTAGTCAATTTTGCAATACAGTCGTTTTTTTTCAGCAGCTAAATTCAAATATCGAAAACAGACATAATTTAGCACACACTGTCTTAAAAAATCCACAGGAAAAATAGGGTTTTTATCTAATTCCCGTCTAGCTGAGCACCGACCAATAATCATCGAGTTTATTCTTACCCCTCTACTAATGCCTCATAGCCATTTTGGTGAAAGTCAATTTATAAATAACCTTCGACATCATGTAAATAAATATTGTTAAAGAGAAATTATAAGATTGAATAATTGTCCCTCGCATTCTGTTTCCGTCTAATCCACGCCTATTTTGGGCACAACTTGAATTCAATTCCCGGCACACCTTCTACGTGCCATTATGATACATAGGATGGTCAAAAGTTATGATTTGACCGTAGGTATTTAAACGAAAAGTCGGTCAAATTCTTCGCAATCCAAATCAAATCATGTCTTCAAAATACGATTGAACAGAAAGATTTTAAGTTGAGATGGATGTAGCTTAAGAATAATGACCAAAATATTTCAAAAAATATTCTGCATTCTGCAGCAGTGAAATCTAACGTTGAACTGCTACAGAGCTTTAGTGGGGTACGAATCAGGGATAGGGTGCGACTCAAAACTCTTTGCGTGCCGCACACTCTGCTACGAGACAGCACAACAAACTAGAAGGAGACGAGTACGCGCAATCGGTTGTGTGTTGCTCGCTTACTTTGCCGCGCGCTGGAGCTCTCCTGTCTCTCACGCTCTGTCGAATGCACTCTCTCGGTTTTTGTCTCCGTGCTTGGCACTTGGCTTGATACTACGCACGATTGGAAAAATTTCGAATCAAACGAGCCATCACTTGTCAACCCTTGACAAGCTTAACAACTTTTCCGAAAACACAAACTCTTCAATTAATTTATTAATTGATTTTTTCTGTTTGGAGACAAGCGCAGTCCCAAGCACCGTGCATTACTCCCTGCGCCGTAGAGCTAGTGCTGCGATTGTCTCTCGCACAATTACGAAAGCTCTCACTCATACGTCTCTTGTCTCTCGGCAAAACGGGAGACGAGCACTTGCGATTGTGTGAAGCACACGCTTTTTTCGCACCGCACGGTGCATGCCGCCAATCCCTGGTACGAATTGATAATTGGTTCAACAAGTGCATCTGACGAAGTGAAAATTGAATGGTGATGAAGAGCAATTCGGCTAGCTGCTGATTTGGTGCGGTTGCCTTCGTCGTTCGCAAAACTCGTTAGTAAAGTAAAACTGAAACGTGAAATTTCGCGTAATTATTAGATTTCCAGTTACAAAAAGTTTACATCTTTTGCTTCCATCAGATGAACCATTGACAAAAGTAAGTTGGAACATCTGTAATTATCGGCTATTTTCCGTCTGATATGACGTGAAAAAGTGCTTATGAAAAAGTAGATTTGTACCCTACCACCACAAAGCACAGTTCAATTTTGATCGTTGATGCGCGAAATTGAATTATGCTAATTTGGCAAATCGAATCGGGCGCGAACTAATTCTATCTCCAAGCTGCACAAAAAACGAACCACGCACACACGCACAGTTCGACCGAATTAGATCAAGCGAAAACGTGACCAAAAAAAAGGATTACTCATCATAGAGATGGTCTGGCTCGGTGGTTGGTCCGGTCACTCGTCGTGTTTGAACCTGGCCGCGGTGGTGTGGAAGTAATGCAACGATTAAATATGAATTGATCAAAACTATGCATAGTATGTAGCAGATTTGGATGTGGCCGGTCGAATACTGGCGAAATTAACAGTATAATTTAGTTTGCGAGGCATGTAGAGATAGTCTCTGATGCTGATTTGAGGTGGAAAATGAATCGGAATTCGTACGTTTGAAAAATAATTCTGTTTTAGGAATTAAATGGTCGTGGTAACGGTTTAATGAGATACAAATTGGACGTACAAGCTCAGTATCAGTGCTTGTTTCTCCCAAGTCCATTCGATCACACTAACAACAATTTAGATGCACCACCCAAAATTGCATATATTCTACTATAAAGTGTACATGAGCCACCTTAATGCCTGCATATATCGGCCTAGTGTCCTTTGGGACACCCTAGTTCTCAATAGAGGTTACCACCCAGGGTTGTAAAATGTCACGAAAATATCATGAAAAAATGTCATGACATTTTCCAATTCTTCCATTTCCAAGACAAATTTCCGTTCGTGAAAATGATGTACAACCTTTCATAATACTGATTAATTATGGTACACACGCCTAGAAAAAATGACCACGCCTAGAAAAAATGACCGAAATCTCAACCGTTAAGTTTTTTACCGGAGAAACTCGGTGACGTTTACCGAACTTCGTTAACATTTGACAGATAAACGATAATATTTTACCGAAATTTGGTAATTTTTACAGAATTTCGGCAAATAACCATTACCGACCGCTCAGCAGTTGAGATTTCGGTAAAAAATACCGAACGCGACTAGCTGTGTAAACTAACGATATCGCCAATGAACATTTCTTGTTGGGGGCAGTGGAATTATCAAATAACTTAATGACGTTTTGTGACATTTTAAAACCCTGGTATCACCATTGCTGTTATATGTCATCATTTTCAGATGCTATTCACAAGATTAAAAATTATTTTAAGGTTGAAAGTCACAAAAAATAGTGACCAAGTTGTGATTTACAAGTTGTGAAAAAGTGATTGAAAGTTTTGCGGAGTTTATTAAGACATTCTTGTAGACAGGGTTGGAAAATGTCATGTACAGCTCATTTTGTTAATTGTGAATATTTCATTGCCCCTAACAAAAAACATTTATCGACGACATCATTGATTTTCATAACTGTCCAGGTTTACAATTTACAATGCAATTTATTTGTTAACAACATTGGTTAACAACAGTTATTTTACAACAGAAAGAGTAAAAAGCAGTGTTGTAAATTATCATGACTATCACGAGAAAATCGTTAGATCAGATTTTTATGCTGTCACCATTCCTAAGTGATACGAACTAGCAAGCATATCACGACCGAGATAACGCGGATATTGTGGATTTCACCCTTCGACTCTTTACAGTGAGGGGCCGTCCATATACCACGTGGACAGCTTAGAGGGGGGAGGGGGTTAGCGAAAAGTCCACGCTTGTCCACGGAGAGGGGGTAGGGGTTCGTCAAATGTCCACGTGGACAACATTGACATATAAATTAGGAAACAAGAATCTACAAACGAAACAAATTATGTCGCATTATTGATGAGATTCTCTTCAACAGTTCTTTCATACATTTTATTTTATTATTCATTGCCTTTTAGTTGTAAGTTACTTCTTCAAGGAAAAAAATCATGGTATTGAATCACAGACTAATTTGTTTTAAATTATCAGAATTTCTAATTACTTAGTTTTTTTCATCGAGGAATATTCTGGAGATTTAAAATGGAGTGTAAACCATGCAAATGTTGGTGTTTCAGTCAGAAAATTTTCATTGAAGTTCTATATGGATTTTTCGAAGTTTCATATCAAATTTCTGAACTTCTTTAAAGTTTCAAAATACATGTAGGGATCTAACTTATTAACTTTTTTTTTGTAGGTTCCTTTAAAATTTAAGATGATTCTAATGGATATAAAAGTCTAAACTTCGGCAATACAATGTACATAAGTGACCCGATTTTGCCAGCCCCTTTTCGGAACACATTTTTAGCTCTCTTCAAAAACTTAAACAGTTTTTCAAACTTTTTATTCCTCTATGTTCTGCATCTCAGCTGTCGTTTAATGATAAATATTTTAAATTGCTTAAACTGTGATCGTAAGATAATAATGACAAAAAGTTCGTCGCAAAATGGGGCTGACAAAATCGGGTCCTTACTGTAGTTGCTGTAAATCTTGTTTTTTTGTGAGAATCTAAGAAATATAATCTTCTCTCTACAAAAATCTACGATTTAAAATTACCTTAAGTCAACAAAACAAGAATATTCCGTATGACGAAAATTTTTCACCAACTGGAGCAAGAATTGAACCCACACTCTCACAAACATTGAAGCTGAATTAAAAACTTTGTTGAAAACTTGTAGGTACCTATTTTGTGCTACTTGTTTGTATTCTACGTAAAGCTATAGAATATATGTACTTTAAAAAATGTTCAATTATATTTAAGACATTGTTTACGAAGAAAAAAAAAACAATATTAAAAAAAAACTATATTAAGAAAAAAAATTAGAAATATAAAAAAAAACTTTTTTCGGATGTCCACGTGGACATTGAGGAGGGGGGTAGGGGTCAATGAAAAGTCCACGCTTGTCCACGGGGAGGGGGGAGGGGGTCAAAAACCATGATTTTTTTGTCCACGTGGTATATGGACGGCCCCTGATAGCAGTTGTTGAGCGTGTTTCAGACGGGTTGCGTGAGCATCAATCTCTCTGAGTAGTAACCCATGGCGGGCAGAACGCGAGAGTTTACCGTATACAGGACACACTTTGTGGTACGCTTTGTGACGTCGTGCTCTGCTTGCACTAATCCATATGCATCGTTTCGCATACCGTTATGCGTATCTCTGCTTCCTCCAGCGAGAAGTGAATGAGAGAGCCGTGACGTGATAATCATATCTTTATCATTGGTGACGGTCACAAAACGAGTGTGGCGGATTATGAGTGTGGGATTCAGTATTTCCTGGTGTTAGCGACTGCAGAGAGAGAAAGAGCGATACCGAAAGCGCAAAGACAGGGTAACTATCAGCAACGCTGATGGTCCACAGCTCTGCTAGAAAGTGATTCGCTACCAGACCTGATATTGTCAACGTCGGGCTTCTCAAGGCAAAATGACTTGGGTTGTCTTGAAAATCTCTATATTCAATCAAAGGCTGGTTTGTTTCCAGGCAAACATCTAACAAATGCATAGAATAACTCATTTCAAATTACCCGAAAGCCCATTCTGTTCGGCTTGGAATACAACCTTGTCAGTTGACATTCGTTTGACCACAGCTTTGACTTGCCGAAAGGCATCAGAGTTTCAGAAATACTTTGACTAATTGCATTGTTTTCAGCAAACAAACGAAACGTACCTCAAAAGACAGTTAAGTAAACATGTCGAAACAGTTCCGTAACGATGCAGTTTGTAAGGTGAACGAACTACGTTCGCTGGCCTTGATGAATTTACCTACGATCAAGGAAAAACAAAGGCAGACATACGATCAGCGTTCCATGGTTATCTGTTTGAAAAATATTGCCGAAAGTAAATAAGCTCCCCCAAAAGTTTAGCCGTTTAGCATTCCGCTAGTCCAATCCAATATTTATTTACCTTCTTTCGTTTACAAAAACAAGTGAGCGACAGGTAACAATATCATAAGTTTTTATATCCGTGCTCAATTGAACTTCAATGAATGAAAACCAATATCGAATAACATGGGGTTATTTTGGTATTTTCGTCAGTTTTGTTCTCTTCGTCATGAGAGGTTTCTGTCAGCCAAATTGCCTGAAACTTGGCCTTTTAATTCAGATCGGTGGCGAATGTTTCGAGGCCATTCTTGAGAGTTAATCTC
Source organism: Aedes albopictus (assembly GCF_035046485.1). NCBI lineage: Eukaryota > Metazoa > Arthropoda > Insecta > Diptera > Culicidae > Aedes > Aedes albopictus. Next base: position 114,139,969 of record NC_085138.1, on the reverse strand, counting down.
AAACTATCCTATGACGAAGAAAACCAGCTACCGAAAACAGGTCAAACTTATTTATCGGAGCCTTGAAATCTGGAAAATGGTACTTTGAGCAGGAAAAAGACACATTTGAAAATTAACCTCATATTCGAAATAGCTATCAATGAGTTTGAGATTTATTTAGGGATCAACAGGCCTCACAAAACACTATGACGAAGAAAACAAGCTGCCAAAAAGAGTACAAGTTCATTGAACGGACCTTAATTCTTGAAAATGACAATTTCGGAAAAGGAATTCAAGGAAATAAGCATTAGCATTAGCATTAGCATTAAGCGAGTCGCACAAATTCGTAGGTGGTACAGTCCTAGACCGCTGTTATGAGGGTTGCCTCCTTCCCGTCTGAACCAAAGCACAAAGATTTGGGACTAATCTCTGACTCTTAGACAAGACTGACGCAATCCTCCAATGGTCGAGCACTGTCCGGGCCACGTCCTTGCGACTGCTGAGGAATGGGAAAGGATGGTTAGTTTTGGACACCTATGAAAAATGTAGACAACTCTACGATCTCTCAGGCCTAGGTGTCACGGGAATTTGGGTGTTGTTAGTGGAAGTGTAAACTCCAACGGATACGCTTGGTTAACGTTCAGGCACACCATTGTTAGACTGCTTCGAATCAGTTGTCTGCCCAATTCATCCTCGTCACCTTGTTGGCATTTGGTCGAATTACTAGATTCTTCGGTTGATAATCTGAAATATAAAATAATATTAACATCGTACGTCAAATAAGCTACAAATTAGTGATACGCTCGCCACAGTTACATATTTTAAAAATATTATTTATATCGTACGATACATTTACCTGAATCCTTCTGAAATAAAATGTTAATTAGCAGTACATTGAAACACCAATACTACAAAACACAAAAAAAGAGCATCAAACTTTGATCTTGGAATATTTGAAAAAAACGGTAAATATCTAGATCAAAATTTGATTTGGTAGATCTTACACCGCAACGCACCATTCTAAGGTGATCTACCCACGTTACGGGGAAAAGGAATTCAAGGAAATAAGATACCAAAATACGAAAACATCATTGATGTGTTCACTGTAATTTCCAAATTCTACTGAAAATACATTCTGCAACTACCACTTTTGCATCCTACATGGCAGAGACCGTCTGTTTCGATATACAACAAACAAACCCCCATCAATTCATGCTTCCCACATGGTGACGACGACGGGTGGCGGAGACGGTGGGGACAAATACTTCTAGCAACGCACAGTAGGATACCTCCACATTCGGGGGGTCCATAACGCCTGCGGTGCAATGCTCTGGTCGGAAAAGATCCACCACATTCGACCATTCCAGTAGTGCTCAAACAAACAAGTGGCAGCAAGCAAGTGTTCCCCCCAGCCCCACCATTCGACGTGCGTACTCCAACGCCAACCCAACTCCACAACGTGCAAGAATTTGCCTTCGCACGCCGGGGACGGGCCGGATTCGTTAATGTGCTCGAGTTTCGTCGACTGCGCGCCGCCACCGACCGACACGACGACCAGTGGATTAATGAATTGATTATTCGACACATTCTATGTTCTGAGTAAGTGGAGGAGAGGGGGACCTCCTGCCTGTCTCATGCTATCCGAGACCGAGTCTGCGAGCAACGCATTTGATGGATGAAATTTACACCGATGATGATGTCGGCCATCATGATGGCACGAAAGGGGGATTTGGATTGAGCGCACTGCTGCTGCTGCTGCTGGTGCGGTGTGAGAAATGGCTCCCACGAGACACTGACTGGTGGGATCGGCTGGCAGAACTGTCGTGGAATTGGAATTGGAGTGTGCGTTCTGCTCTCTGCCATACCGTCTGAGGTCTGACATCATCATTTTGGGGTGGTATCACCTCAACAGCTACTCAGCTGCTCCGGTACCCAGGTCTCCGTGTCGGTCGATGTGCGACAAGACAAATTGATCCTCCTGGATTGGCTGTTTGTTCGCTGCCAGTTCCCGGTAGCGGTATGGATATAGCTTGCACTGTGTGTTGTTGACGTAGGTACGTAGACACGAAACGAAATGGTTCAATTACCGAAAATTGTCGATGGAGTTGCGAGAGTAGATGACGGGAATGTTTGTGAGTTTAAGCACTTTGTTTTACTGGTGGCAAAATGGTAGTTCAAAGTACATCTTCTAGCACAAACTAGTGTAGAAACTACTGTTCATAAGTATTGAACCATTGAAAATGATGGCCCATGCAACAAAACCGGATATTCAGCAAGCCCATACTGGATCCGGGATATTTTCGATACAATTTATAGTCTTTTTGTCTACAGAAATAATGCCAAAATGCCAATTGAAAAAGCTTGTAGTTGATAGCTGTGGAAGTGCACAAGAGAAAGCTGAGAAGCAGGCTGTGTCCCAGTTGGGACATTATACCAATAAAAAAAAAGAACTACGATTATATGCATATCCCGACAAAACAGTAAACATCTCCGAAGAGATCAAGGAGTTTCCATCAGTACACCTTCTCCAGAAAGTCCAAACAGTTTTTTGCAGAATGATAAAGAGCTATGAAGCTTCAAGCTGAAAAATTAGTAGGGAGCTACCTCCACATTAGGGCTTCTCCCAGAATTCCTTTGATTTGAAATGGTTGATTGATTGATTGATTTGTCTTTATTAAAGAGACTTTCAGCCCTTGGCATTTGAAATGGTAATGAAACTTCAGCCAGCCGTTCACAACACTCCACCCATAGATTCGTTATCTACTAGAACAAGAGTTTTCTCCCAAAAGACCAGGCAACTGCTCCCAGATCAGCGTGGAACCCAGTACAGATATAAAAGGCTCCTTGAGCAACGCATAAATCATTACTAGAACCCTTAGGAAATTATTGCCTTTCTCCCAGAAACTCAGGTAGAAACTTCAAGAATATTTTACCAGCTAACCATGGAACTTGTCCATGAAAATCACCCAAGTAACATGTTTTAGTCGAATACACTATAATGGGCCTTCATAAAACAAAAATACAAAGTATTAGGTTTTATGACGGTTTTAAAAACCTTTAAAAGACTAATTGGCTATCAAAATGTTACTTAAGCACAGTACTTACTAGTAAAAAGTTCAGACAAATCCTACTCTCTGGAGATCAGACAATATCACTCACTCACTAGCAAGCTGGATAGTGAGTGAATGAGCTAATATGTGATCAGGTAGGGTAATAACTGTGGTGGTGGGCGAGTAAGTGAAATGACGGGTAATTAGATCAGAGTTGAGCAATATCAGGATGGTTAATGTCGAAAGACGCTCAAAAACACAAACACAATCCATCAAAACACATTTAAATCATGCCAAAACAACTAAAGTTCACTTTTTTTTATAAGGCAGAATCAACCACATCCAATTCAAGCGACATTTTTTAGTCAAATAGCCTCCTTGGTCCTTAGAACCATCATAAATCCAAAATAAAATGGTTTTATGGCAGCTCTAAAAATCTCTACAAGATTATTTGTTGGTCATCAAAATGATACTTGGGAACTTTTCTTCTTCTTGAACCGCACGATAAAGCACGAAGCATTGACTGCATGTTTTTTGATCTATGCCTTACATCCATATTCGTATGGCGTCCTATGTTTGTGTTTGTTGCGCCTACTGCAATACTACCTAACCAATTGACCTTCATCTCGGTCCTACTGGATGAAAGTCGTCTAGCAGTGAGTGACATAACTCTGCGTTGTAACGACTGGTACGCAGGCTTGACAGAAACTCCCTCGCGAGAACATGAGGAAGCGATTTCGGCGATTTTCTGAGGAGTGAAAATAATACTTAGAAATCACAACGCAAATCCTCAACAGCTTGAGCTTGTCGCGCAGCGAGGAGTTCGTCCTACACTCATAATTGCTTGTTGTGTTTCTCACGATCACTCACACTCAAAAAGCACTCGGGAGTTCCACTCCCATACAAAGAAAGACTCTCGAGGCAAAAATCTCACTCCAAAACCCGAAATAATCATCGGCTCTTTTTTCGTTCCCCTCTTCCTCGCTCAGTTTTTATTGCCTCTCTGTTTGAAGTTCGCTCGCTCCCTCGCGACGAGGCGGAAGCAAAACACCGCTCTACAGCATGTTGCAAAACTCTTTTGATTTCGAGGAGGATTATCAAGCCTGTCTAGCAGTGAGTGACGTAACTCTGGAAACACTTGGAACGACTATTACGTGCGTTGGGCTGCTCATGAGATATGAAAAGAAAGAGCATTGATGGGAGTTCCCACCGTATCGAAGCGTTCGTTAGCGACTCCTTTACTGTGTTATGATGGTGATGATGCACAACACTGAATTGGATACTTGTTTTAGCGAGTCTATCAGTGAATTTATTAAATAGTGAGTGAATGAGTGAGTTGATGAATGCGTGAGAAGGAAAAAATGGTTTATTCATAAATTGATGAGCTAATAAGTTGGTGAGTGAGTGAATTGGCGAGAGAACTGAAATGTGAAGGTGCGTCGTATTACGAGTAAATGTGTTAATTATTGAGTTTATTAAATCAATGAATGTTTGAGAAGATCACTGATAGGCAACACATATAATGCATGAACTCGCTTGCTCACTGAGTCACATTTTTTTTATCACAACTCTGCTCACCTATTCACTCGTTCACTCACTTACCACTCCAAGTATCTTGCCAACCGATTTAAAAGCACTGACTCCATGTCAATATTGCTTTGTTGATACATTGAAAGTGAATTGATTAGTAAGTGTACTAGTGAGTTGACGAATGCGTGAGACGAAAAATTAGTTTATGAATAAGTTGGTGAGCTAGTGACTGGCGAGTGAATGAATTGGCGAGAGAACTGAAATGTTATTGTGTTCGTTAGTGCACGGAGAAACTGAAAAACTCAAAATTAGGTACTTTTAAACTCAATTTTGAGTTCTTTTTCATCTCCCTTTTCATGCGCTCTTTCTATTGTTGTCAGAGAGTGAAGAGAGAAACAGCCCAACTTTTGCAGTTCCGTGCGTCAAGCCAACACTGAGTTTCTAGCACAGTACTCAAATTTGAGTAAATACAACCTAGTCGAAATTTCGGTTGGGTGAAAAAAACTAAAAATTAGGCATTTTTTTCACATGGAAGCATGCGGGAACAACCCAACAAAAACATCGATTCCATCAACTCAAAATTGGCTTGACGCACGCAATCCCGAAGTTGAGTGGAAAGAACTCACTTTTGGGTAGTTTCGTCTCTCGGTGTGGGTCGAATTGTGAGCAAATTACTCTAATTACTCTCAGCACTGGTGTGCGATTATGACTTTATTCATCTCATGATCCAGATTACCTACAAAATTCATGTCTTCAGCAAAGTAACTGAGAAGCCTAACGTCTTCGAAAGTTCGGGTTTTCAGCAAATTTATTGAGAGTCACATGACTCTCTTCAGTATACAGGATGTTAGGTTACTGAGTGCAAACTTTTAAAAGGGTGAAAGAGGACCATAAATGGTTAAAAAAAGTTCTACGCTTATGGTTAACGTAACGTTGTTATTGAACTTCCCATGTTTTTTACTCTTATTGCCTTAACTGGCTATAACTTGAAAATGGTCAAACTTATCGCAGTTTTTTGACCCTTATTCGAAAGATTATTGAGTTTTCTATCAAATGGCATCTTTGAATCGATTGGTTTATTTAAATAATTAAGTTTTCTAGAGCAAATAGCTCAAAAGTAGTGTGTTTTAATTTGCTTTCGACAATTATCAGGGTAAAAAAAACTGCGATAAGTTTGACCATTTTCAAGTTAAAGTCAGTTAAGGCAATAAGAATCAAAAACATGGGAAGTTCAATAACTACGTAACGGTTGAGATTTGACCATATGCGTAGAACATTTTTTTCTCCATTTATGGTCCTCTATCACCCTTTAAAAAGTTTGCACTCATGAACCTAACACCCTGTATTCTACAAGGACTCCAAGGACTACAAGTAAGTTCTCCAAGAATTTCATTAGAAATTTCTACAAGGTCTTCTTTAGAATATTCCCTAAGGATTTCTTCAAGAAGTCCAGCAAGGACTCCTACAGGACTCCCACTGAGACAGAAGGAATTCTGCTTGTCTATACATTTCTTCAACAAATCTTTCGAAAATTATTTCAGAAACTTTTCCAATGATTTCTTCAGCAATTCCTACGAGGGTTGCGTCTGGAATTACTTTAAAATTTCAGGGATTTCTCTGGAGTTTTTGCGACGAATTCCTCCTTCAGGAAAGTTCCATGAATTGTGTATTGAATCCTCCAATGCATCCTTCAAGGTTTCCTTTTTAAAATTCTTCAAGGATTCCTACAATAGTTGCTTTATACATTCCTTCATGATTTTTTCTGGAATTTCTCCTCTTTCTTGATTCTTTTGCAATTTCTCTAATGATTCATTTAGGAATTGCTCCACAGGCTTCTTCAGGTATTCGTCCCAGGATTCCTCAAACGAATTCAACAGAAATTCCTTCCATGCATCCTGCAGAGTTTCTCCAGCGATCCCATCGAGGATTTAATCAAGGAATTGGTAAGAAATTCCTCCAACAAATCTATCGGGAACACCTCTAAGAATTTTCTCAAAAATTTCCAAGGATTTTTCCAGGTAAATTTGCAACTATTCCAGGGATTTCTTAAGCGATATGTTCAAGGATAGTTTAAGAATGTCTTCATTTATAATATTCCTCTAAGTATTCAATCAAAAAATTATTCATTTTTTTTTCAAAGATTTCTCCAAGCATTCCTACTGAATTATTTGCTAGGGTTTCTTCAAGAGTTTCTTGAATTGTTCTTCCATTCCCATTCTTTTAACATTTTTTCTATAGCTTTGAATGATTTTTAAGAAATTTCTTCAGCAATTTCTCTTATGATTCCTTCAGGAACCCTCCTCAAGGAACATTTCGCAATTCCTTCTAAGGATTCTTCCCCGAGCAAAGGAAAATGGCAAGTTAATAACTACGAAATCGCAAAACGTGCATTTATATCTTGTTTTGTTATTATTAAATTATCAAGGCATAGCTTTTCCATAACAAATTTTGTTGGACAATTTCATTTTGTTATAATCAAGCTATTGACATACATTAACTAACTTACAATTAAATAACATGTTTTGTTGAAGTACAAGTTTAGTTATTGTTGTACTGTTGATCAACTTATTAGCAAAAGCACAACAGTAACAAGTTTTGAAATCACAGCAACAATTCGACAATTATGACCTGTCCCTTTGTGTTGTTCCATTTTTGTATTCAGTTAAGAAGGAAATTTCTGAACGACTCCTTTTAAGAATTCCTTAAATAATTTTCGGATAAGCAAGTTCTGGAGGAACCTTTCGATAAATCCCTGGAGAAGTCTTCAAGAGAGCTCCTGGTGCAATTTTCTTAGAAATTCCGAAGGTAATTCTTCTGAGCAATTTTGAGAATTCTTGGCAGAATCTTTTGAAAAACTCCTGGAGAATCCTTCGGAAAAACTTCTGGTGAAATCCCCAAAGAAATTTTCAGAGAAATCTTAAGATGAACTTCAGGACTAATGATCACAGAAAATTCTGAAGAAATCCTTGAAGGGATTCTATGCAGGATTCTGGAGGAATTTCTAGAGAAGTCTTTGAAAATCCATGAAAGATTACGTCGAAGAACACTCGGAGAAATTTCTGGAAGATTTTTGGAGCCATTTATGGACTAAATCTGTCGACAAATTTCTGGAAGAATATTATGACAAAGTCACTTGATAAACATAAAAGGAGTTTTGACCGAATTCTTAGAGAAATAAATAGAGGAATTTTAGAAAAAAAATATTGCAAAAATTCTGGTGAAAGTCCTGTAGGAATCTTCAGAGGAAGTTCAATAGAAATTATAGCAATTTTTTTATGAATCCTTGTAGAATCCAGGAGGAATATCCGACATAACTCTTGAATCCAGGGAAAAATCGGAGAAATTAAAACAAAGTTTCCAGAACAATTTTAATAATCTGTACAATATTTCCAATATCCCAAAAAAAATCTGCAAAACTGTAAAAATTCTTCAGTTTCTATGTTAAAAAAAAAAACAAAACAAAAGTCACAAATTGCTATCAACGATCAAACTTTTTCGAGTACACGCGTTGATTTCCAAACCGAGCTCCGAAAACAATTAAAGTAGAACAGTTTATAAATTATAGGTGAAAATCGAAGCTCGTCATATTTGATAATATGGTATATAGTATTTTTCGATGATGGATAAACCTCATGTTCGAGTTTGTGAGACAAAGCGAATAATTTTATATAATGAGTATTATAACTTATTTAGTAACGAATTCGATATCATAGCAAATTCTGCTCTCCGATTATTATCAATAACATATCAATATCAAAATTTGTTATTGAAATATTTTCCGATTTCACTGTTATTAAGTTGTTATTAAAACTAACAAAACAAGTTATTGAAATTGGATTTCCAGGAACATTTTTTTTGTTATGGAATTTTTTATTTTGCCGCTTATGACAGACAAGTTTATAACACAATATGTTATGGTAATAACTTAGAAATAATCGATTTTATTATTCAGTTATTTTGCCCAAATAACACAGCTCCTTATGCTGTTGTTATTCGCTTCTGCTCGGGTCCAGAAATATTTCCAAAGATTTTTCTTAGAAAATTCTCCAATGATTGCTTCAGCAATTTCTCCAAAGACTTTTTCAGGAACTCCTCCAAGGATTCCTTCATGAGATTCTCCAAGGGTTCTATCAGCAATTCCTCCAAAATTTCTTATGAGAAATCCTCCTCTAAAAAATTATTATGGAATTCCTTCCAGGGTTGTTTCATAAATTTCTTTATAGATTTTTTAAGCAATTTCTTCGGGTATTCTTTTAAGAATTCTTTTAAAACTTGCTTCTGTATTTTTTCAAGTATTCCTTCAAGAATTCCCTCTAAAGGTTTCTTCGGGGATTCATACAAGGGTGCTATCAGGTATTTCTCCGAAAATCCCTTCAGGAATTGCGTTGTACCTACATTTATTCCTTATCCTGCAATCATTATGCAGATTCTTCTCCAAGAACTTTCTTTTTGTCCAAAAGATTTATTACAGAAATACTTTCAGCAATTCTTTTCAGGAAAATCGGAAAAGGTTTCATTAGAAATTCCCCCCAGGAGAAGCGAAATAAATGAAATTCTGCAAACATTACATCAAGAATCTTCCAAAAATATTCTGGAATTTCTTAAAACAGTCCTCCAAGATTTTTCTCGACAACCCCTCCAAAAGTTCATTCCGGAGTTCATCAAATTGTTGCTCCATTTACACCATACCTAGAAACAAATGGAAAATTTGCCACGTGAAACGATCAAACCTTTTCAAATTTGTCATTGTCGCTCACGTAATTGAACAAAATCACCTCACAATATCTTGTCAGCTTCACCGCCTTTCAAAAGAAAGCGATCATAATTCGTTCGATTATAAGATAGAAAACCACCACCCATTCCATTCAAGCTGGGTGCACATTTTTGCAACGCTACGATCGCTGCACACCGCACTTACAATAACGAACCTCGTCCAAAAGCGCGCGGCTTTAATCAATCCGCCGCCATCAGACTTGGTTAGGTTAGTTCGGGATTAATACGAGCATAGTTTCGAGCGAGAAGCTGCGATCGCGTTCCTCAGTCTCAAATTTATTGCATTGTTGCAAATTAGGCATCTGGAAACGGTCGTTATCATCGGTTATTGTAACTATGGCATAGCGGCGCTCTATTTTGTGCGGCGAAAGTCTCTTTAATCACATTTACGCGCATTATCCGCAATACCCTCGGTTCCCCGTATGGGTGGGTTTGTTTCCATTCCGAAAGTCAGGTGAAATTGTTTCCAATCCCATTGACCACGGTGAGATGGAAGCTTAAGAGCCTATTTTCGTCTGGGTGATTCGGATTTGCAACAATATAGCAACAAATACGTAACTTCGAATTTGACGACGTCATAATTTATGGGCTATTCGAGAAAAGTTACTTGAGGACGAGAACATCGAAAAGTAAAGTTAGAAGAGAGGAGCATCCTTCAAATCCCGTTTTAATTAAGCATTTGAAAAAGGTTGTCGGCCCTTAATGGAGGGTGGAGGGGGAGCAGCTGAATTGCTCTGTCGTCGTCGACAGACCAGCTGAAGTGGTGCTGCAAATCCCCGTGACGAAATCGTCCAACACTGACTGGTTGCTCGACCGACCGACTCCCAATTAAGAGCTGTTTTCCCCCCGGGGCGGCGGCGTGCCGTGCCGTACCGCATTCGGGAAAGTATACTTTTCCCAATTTGAGCAGTGGGTCACACTGTTTACTGGCCTAATGATGGCACATTTTTTCGTGGATCTCTTTCCCCGGATGCGGTGCTTTGCTTGCAAATGAATTCGATACCCTTCCGTGAGCAAACCGTCGTCGCGTCATCAGCTCAGCCGTACATTGTCGATCAGCATCATCAGCTGCTCTCGAATAGTGTCGAGTTACCGCTAATGGATTCTGTGACTGATTCCGTGCGCCGTTGCTGTTGCTGCTGCTGTGTGGTGGATGTGCGTCAGGAGGAACAAATAGATGGCGACGCAAAAACGTCCCCGACTGTACGATATTGGCTTGGAAAAACTGCCCCCAAAATGCCAGTGTGATGATGAGACAGAACGGCATTTAAGTGATTTTTTTTTATCTATTAACGAGATTTTTAGCCCTAGGCTCGGGACCCACGCTTTACTTCCCTTCCGAAGGAAGAACCCACATTTTGTGAGTTTGTCGGGAGTGGGATTCGATCCCAGGTCCTCGGCGTGATAGTCAAGTGTTCTAACCATCACACCAGATCCGCTCCACTATTAAGTGAAATATGTTTTACTCTTATCGAGGTTGAAGTAGTCCCAAATTTGACCAATTGATTTGCATTATTTCGGTAGATCGGTTGATTGAAGGTGGAGTAGGGTAGAAATCTACTTCGTCATATGCGTTAATTCCCGTCATATCAGATGGAAAATAACCGATAATTACATATATTCCAACTAACATTTACCAATGGCACATCAGATGGAAGCAAAAAGATGCAGGGGGGGGGGGGGTTTAGGGTTAAACCCCCCCCCCCCCCAGAGCCAAAAATTTTGGAACAAATTTTCAGTATAAAGCGTTTTGCGCCGAAAAATTTTTTTCGGCTGCGCCGCTATTTTCAAACTGCAAATACAATTGCTCATTACTGTTTACAAAATGTAAGTGGCAATCCAAAAAAGGTATCATTGACCGTTGGAAACCCCTCCCAGAGACAATTTCTGGCTACGCCACTGAATCGCACCACATGATTTGATTTGGATTGACCGACTTTTCGAATAAACACCTCAACTCTTCAAGGTCAGCTCTTAATTTTTGGCCATCCTATGTACTATAGTGTCACGTAGAAGGTATGCCGGGAATTGAATTCAGACTGTGCCCGATATAGACGTGGAATAGACGGAAACAGAATTCGATGGACAATTATTCAATCTAACTATTTGAAGAAAATTGTAGTTCTTTCACAATATTTTTTACATGATATGGAGCTAATTTATAAATAAGTAATAGATAGCAAATTGGCCATGAGACATTAGACGAGGCGCAAGAATAAGACCGATCATTGTTGGTCTGTGCTTACACAGACGGGAATTAGTCGAAAACCCTAGAACAGTTTTAGATACGATTTAACTAGAGCTGTAGCGGTAGCCTCAATAACCGGGAATTTTCCAGCACATCCAATTGCAAACAAGCAGGCAAACATAATGAAAAATGCATTACAGCAAACACATTCGAGAGTGTCTTCCCATCCCAGCAAATCAAAAAACAAATCCACCATCTTCATCCGTTCGTTCTCCGTCAGAAAACGACGGCAAGCTCATCCTCCAGATAGACGGCAAGCTCATTCTCCAGAAGATGCAGAAAGTTCTTCCATTAAGCTACCTTCGTTCGTTCCCAAGTTCGTTCCTCCTTCACAGCCCTTTGTTTAGAAATATCCTCTCTCCAAACAGCGCGCAGCAGGAGCGGCCAAGTTCAGCTTCTGAAAAAATCTGAACCTTGCCAGGAGGTCAGGAAGTGGGGAATGATATGTACTTCCCCAGAAACCCCCGCTCGAACAAGCGAGCGAGCGAGCAAACCGAAAAAGGGAAGAAACCTATCTAAGAAATTAAAATTATGCAACTGGTAGGAAGGTAGTTGGTTCGCTGTGTAGAAGTTCACACACGCGGAAAGGGGGGAGCTTTGGGGTAGACACAACCCGCGCGCAAAGGTTCATACGGCACCACATCCGAATCAGAATCAGAGCCGCGAATCTCCGCCAGCGGGAACGAGGAAGGAACTCCAGGCAAGGGACGGAAGAATAATGTAGCTACTTCTTCTTTTTTTCTTCTTCGGTTGCTTTGCTTGATGTTTCTATCCCGCGCCAGTGTTGCAACATGGAGTTGTAGAGTTGGATGTTCATGATGTTGATAGTGGTGTTGTTGTTGCCCAGATTCGTTTCGTTCTACGGACCGGGTGAATCGCGAGCGATGAGCTTTCAAGCGCCATCGACTTTGGAGGTAAACGTACCTTTTCCTTGCTCACATAAGGTCCGGCGGGCGGTGTGGTGTTCGCCAGAAGACGTCAAGAACCTTTGTGCGCTGACTGCTGCTTGCTGTATGACGACCACGGTATGTATGTGTGTGACGTAGTACTAGTTAAGTACTTGCACAGTAAAAATCATTTGTCTAAGCATGAGTTTCCAACATTTTCGTTGAAAATCCTAAAAATATGACGAAGATCTAGAAATTCTGATCAAAAATTAGAGTAATCGTTAAAAATTTGAATATTCTGATTCAATTTCGATGAGAATCTTCGGATTCTGATGAGAATCTTGGGACTCCAGTGAAATTTCCTAGACTTGAAATTTCGGGCAGCGTCATAGATTTCCAGAAGTCACAGTTCATAGTTTATTTGAAATTCCAACGATAGCTCAAGATTCTGCGTGAAATTTCTGTGGAAATTTTTGTTGAATCTCGGGAATATTCCCGTAAAGTCACTTTAAGTTCCAGAAAATACCTCCAATTGAGCTTGAAGGAAAATTTAGAAATAAATCTTGGAGGAATCTCTGGCGGAAAGCCTGCAAAATACTTGGAGGAATTTCAGGAACACCTGAACCCTGAAATTCATGGATAAGGTGCTTGAAATACCCCATGAGGGCTTCTGAAGAAGAGGAATAGGGGCTGTCCATAAACCACGTGGTCATTTTTTTGAGACTTCTCAACCCCCCCCCCCCCCCCCCCGCGTGGTCATTTGTCCATACAAAAAATTTTATTCGTCCATACAAAATGCTCATAGGCCGAACCCCCCCCCCCCCCCCCTCATGACCACGTGGTTTATGGACAGCCCCATACTTATTAGAGGAATCTTCTTGAGAAAATCGTGAGGGAACTCAGAGGAATTTCTGAAAGAATCCGTGGAATATATCTTTGAGTGGAACTCCCGATACAATCTCTGGTTGAAGAGAGAAAAGCCTGGAAAACCTCGGAAAACTCTTGTAGAAGAAAGCCATGGAAGAATCCATGAATAAACTCCAAGAGAAATTAAAAAAGAATATGAGGGGGCTAGTACAATAGACGTGAAAACTCTTGAAGTATTTGAAGGCAAATTACATTTAATTGACAAATCGGGAGATAAATTTGTGAAAAAAAAATTACTTGTTTTAGTGGGATTTGAACCCACGACTCCGTATCGCTAGTCCGGCGCTTTAACCAACTAAGCCACAGCACAAGTTACGATTCTGTGGAATGGAATAGAAAGTCAAACTGGATTCGAAGCACCACCCTACCGGGTCCGTCTTTCACAACTTTATCTCTCCTTCGGCTATACGCTCTATTTCAGACATACTGGCCGACTGTTTTAGCCGGAAAAGGGAAATAAATGCATTGTCAGTCATTCATAGTACAATCTCTGAAATAAAAGAAATGCTTGAAGGATTGATTGATTGATTTGTCTTTATTAAAGAGACTTTCAGCCCTTGCTGCTTGAAGGAATATTAGAAGAGATTTGAAAAAAACTTCCGAACGAATCCGAAATATCTCAAACAGGGACCACTTGACCCTCAGAGGAACTCCTGCAAAAAGTTATGGTCACAAAGAAAATTTTGGAGGGAAATCTTTAGAGAAGCTCTTGGATTGGTCTCAATAAAAACTTCTGGTGAATTCTCTAAAAGTAGTGGGATGTTGTGTAAGAATCTTTACAGTAGATCATTAGAGTAACTCCTGGAGAAATACCAAGAGATCCTTGATAAAACATCTGTTTTTCAAAATCGTCAGACGAAATCCTTGAAGAACTCATGGAAAAATTCCTAGAACAACTCCTGATAGAATATCTACAAAAATAAAAACGTTGTGAAGTATCGTTGTGTTACAGAATATCTGAACTAGTGAAAAAAATCCGAAATAACCCTAAACGAAATTCATGATCTCAAGTAGAGAAGTTTTTGGAATAATCCTAAGGAAAATTCCCGATAATAAATAAAATCTCTAACAGAAGAGGATTGTTTGCGCGAATCTTTTGATAAAATCGTTGGAAGATCCTGGAGAAATTCCAAGAGATCCTTGATAAAACTTCTAGAAGAAGAGATATGCTTGTGGGAATCTTCAAGAGACCCAGGACCAAGAGTTTGCGGAATACTCAGAAAAAGTCAAAAGAAAGGAGAAAATGCTATGAACAATCTTAATATAAGATCATGGTAAAAATCACACAAGAATCTGAGCCATTCTGGTCCAAAAATTAGCTCCTCACAAAATTTCTGGAAGAAGCATTAACGCCTGGAGGAATCTCTAGAAGAGCTCCTCGAGAAATTCTTGGAAAAGCTCCTGGAGGAATCCTTGAGAAAACTTCTGAACGTACTGCTGGAAGAATTCGTAAATTTCTTCATGGAAGAATCCGTGGACGAACTGCCTGAGTAAGTACAAGAAACACGTTTCGTCAAATCTCTTGATGAAGAGAAATATTAGAGGAACTCCTCTCAAGTAACATTTTTTGGTAAAATAGTCTAGAAGAGGTTCTTAGAATCATCATAAAGCACGGTTCTCAAAACTTTTTCAAGACTAATTGGTCATCAAAATGTTATTTGGGCTGGAGAAATACCAGGAGAAACTCCTGATTAAATCTCTGGAATGCTTTGAGAATCCTGAAGGAATCTCAGGTTAGATCTCTGGTAGAAGAAAAACCTTGAAGGAATGCTTGGAGAAACACCTGTAAGAATCTGTGGAAAAAATCCTGGAGAATTAAAAAGAAAGTCGAATCAGTGGCAGAGTTCCCGAAGGAATCATCGGAGGAACCGCTAGAAAAATCAATAGATACCAAAGAAATCCTGGTGAAATTTCACGAGCAACTTGTGATAAAATCTCTCGAATGTTTCCCATAAGATAATTTTTGATAACAATCTCAAGAGGAGTACTTGCAATAATGTCTAGAAAGAGCCCTAAGTGGAATCTCTGGAACACGAGGTAAACCTGGAAGAATATTGACAGACAATTTCGAAAGAATTCTTAAAGAACTCACTCATGTAAGAATTCATGGACGGAGGAATTTCTAAAACAAAATCTGTAGAGGAAGTCCTGGAAAGAACCCCAACCCCAATCACCAGAAAGAAAAAGAAATCTTAGAGAAATATTTGGAGCAGATCCCGAAGGAATCCATGGATGAATATCTGCAAGAATCCGTGGATGAACTCCTGGAGAAACCACACCAGAAAAAAATCCATAAGCAATTTTTGGGAGTAACTTCTGGAAGAAACCGCTGAACACCTTCTGGAGAAAGAAATTCAAAACTGAATCGTTGGACAAATTCCAAGAGGAAGTTCTGGTTAAATCTCTGGAATAAGGAATGAGAAATGCTTGGAGAAATCCCTAAAGATCAATTTAAACGGCTAGTTTTAGATTACCCGACGTTTCGGCCGGCTTTATTTGGCCTTTATCAAGGGCAAATCAGTAACCGTTTTTTGTCCCTTGATAAAGACCACCTAAAATTCCTAAAGATAATTCTAGAGGAGTTCTCAGAGAAATTCCTGGAATAGCACATGAATGAGCTCATGATAAATTCCAATAAATGAAACAAAACATCTGTGATGATTCCTAGAAGAACTTCAAGAGCCCACGAATGAACTCTTGAAGATATCCAACGAAGTGCTCCAGGAGGAGTCGTTGGAAGATCTCGAAGTAGAGTCCCTGATGAAAACGCTACAGATTCCTGGGAGAATTTCAGGATTGACAATTGATTGATTCTGAACTCCAAACGAAGCGAATAAATTGAAAAACTCATATATGATCTCCTGAAGTAGTTTTAAAAGAAATTTCAGAAGCCATTGAATTATTTTTCATAATAAGTTACTGGAATAATTACTGGATGCGTTCATTAGTCAATCCGCAGATAAACGTTATGAAAAAATACCGGTGAATGTTTCAGGATGAATTATTGGAGTTATTCTTGTCAGAATAAATTCCCGGGTCAATAGGCTCCTAAAGTCCTATCGGGATTCTTGTTTTAAACCACAATATATGGTTCAAGAGTACATATTTACTCATTTTTTGACGTTTTTATTAACCGTAGTTGAAAATATATAATTTTTATTTTTTTGGCCTTCTGTCTCGTCTCTAGCTTATAACACATACTTTGAGTTATTTTTTTTCACCGTGTATGACATATAGGAACATTTTTGAAATCCCAGTGCGAACAATGTCGAGCTCAGTCACACAAGGTTGACCTCAAATGTCAAAGTAGAACTATTTACCATTTTACTTATTACGAATTTTCTCATTATTCCTTTGTTTTTCAAGTTCGAGTAAAGTACAATTCCGATTGGAATACCATGCTTGATCGTATTATTCAATATAAGCGAGATTTCGTCTTTAATTTTAGGACCCTATTTCTAGAGGGCTTTTTGTAGGAAAAATAAAAAAAAACACGTATACAAATTTTTGTAGCAGTTTCAGAAGAAACCTTACTGGACGATTTTTTGTGAGATTTCCTAGAAGAACGACTAGAAAAATATATGGAAATATTTTTAAGGAAATTACTGAAAAAGTTACTGAATTCTTAAAAAAAACATCCATGAATTTTTAAAATAATTACTGAAGAAATGTTTGGGAAATTAATGAAAAAACACCTGCTGATATTTGGTGGAAGCTTACGAAGGAATTTCTGACGAAATTCTAGAATGAAAAATGCATTGGAGAATTAGTGGGTGAACCAGGATGACTAGCGGTAAAATACATGAGAATTTCTGAAACCCAGGTAGAGATGAAGTACTGACGATCAAAACGTGATATTGATTTGATTGATATAAGAGATAATCTGAAAATAATGTCTGAAAAAAGTTCCTGGATCATGTGCACAATATCAAAATTTGATATTTCAAGATCAAACGAATAGCTCTCTGTTATTGGTTAGATCTTACAAGATCCAAATATGATCTGATGATGATGTTTCAAGAGTAAATTTCAGATATCTTTTATCTCTTATGTCAAACAAACCAATATCACATTTTGATTTCAATATCAAAATAATGCCATTTTTGAGCTCTTTTCCTCTACCCGGGAAGACATTTCAGAAGAATTACTGAACTAAACTCTGGATGTCAGTGATCCATTTGCACAGCAATTCGTAGAACAATTCCTGGAGGAATCCTGAAGGAGTTTTGGAGAAATTACTGAAGAATTCGGCAAATAAATGTGTTCGTGTGTTTCTGGGAGTAATTACTGTTTCTGGAATTCTTGGACAAATATCTGTAA
>NC_085138.1:114021755-114121755 GCF_035046485.1 Aedes albopictus | reverse complement strand
AGGGAAAATCGATGAAAAAATATAATGTAGTTACGCCCGTATGATACTGAACGAGAGAATTATGTATTTCACAGTATTTAGGAACAAATATCAAATTTACTGGAAAAACATGTTATTAATTAGCAGGCCAGAATGTTGCTAATTGTCAAATTGAGGGATGAAATTTGTGAAAAAAAAAACGCGTTCTGGAGGGATTCGAACCTACGACTCCGTATTCGCTAGACCGGCGCTTTAACCTACTGAGCCACCGAACAGGTAATGATTCTGCGGAATAGAAAGCCAAACTGACTCCGAAGCAACACCGTGAACACTACTTTTTCACAAATCCATCTCTCTTGCTGCTTAGATTTCAATCCACAACACACTCGCGTTTGTGCTCACTAGCTACAAGTGAGAGCGAGTTAACTAACTTGTTTGGCTTTCTATTCCGCAGAATCATTACCTGTTCTGTGGCTTAGTTGGTTAAAGCGCCGGTCTAGCGAATACGGAGTCGTGGGTTCGAATTCCACCAGAACGCGATTTTTTTCACAAATTTCATCTCTCAATTTGTCAATTAGCAACTTTCAGGCCTACTAAGTAATTACAAGTTATTCCAGTTTGTTTCAGACATACCAGCAAATCTGGTGAAATGCCAGTAATGGGCAATATGTATCATTGTAAATATCAGGTTTGTTTCCCAAAAACTCACATAATGAACAATGAACTCAAATAATGAACAAGGACAAGGAAGCTTTTCTTAACAAATCCATCCAGCATTATCCATTCATTAATCTCAATTTTCGGAAGCAACGTTGAACATCCTCCACAAAGCACAGATAGAAATCTTTTTTATCGCTTTTAGAACAAACTTTACAGCGTGTCCCTACCCAGAACACACCTTCTCACAACAAGAAAAGAAGAAAAGAAGGGAGACGCATTTTATTACTGTTCCACTTATGTCAAACAACATCGTAAACAAAGGTAGCTGCATGTCCTGTACAGGGAGTAGGGAGCAAGTGTGCTGGTGCGGTTTTTTTTTCGGTTCATATGTATCGTTACCGATACGATAATCGTATGGATGTCATGCATATATGGGGACAGTTGATCCAGTGCCGTCGAAACATAAGGATACCTTTTCAACTTATTTAAGGATACAATAAACATTTTTCTATCTTAAGACTATCCCCAACCAGTGAGTATCATATCTAGTCATCGGTGGTTGGTCGTTCAAATTATCCTTCTATGGGACAAAGCCTGCTTCTCAGATTCCACAATAGCTTCACAGCACTTCCACAGTTATTCGCTGAGAGCGTCCTCGGCAAATGAGCATTCTGCATGTGTTCCACATATGTTCTATTTATTTTTTTTTCATTCCATTGACGACGAAATGAAATTCACGAACAGTCACTGGAACATGCTCAAACGTCCGGAAAATTTTAAAACGAAGCAATCGCGTCTAGAAAAGCGCTGCAACTTAAATAGATTTCAAAATTTGAAAGCTACAGGCAAGCTAGAAGAAACTGCTGAAGGAATCCCTGAACCCGGGTAGAGGAAAAGAGCTCAATAATAGCATATTTTGATATGGAGATCATAAAGTGATATTGGTTTGATTGATATAAGAGATAAAAGATCTGAAAATAATATCAAAAAATTACTCCTAAACATCATCATCATATCATGTTTAGATATTGTAAGATCTAGCCAATAGCAGCGAGCTATTAGTTTGAACTTGAAATATCAAATTTTGATATTGTTCAGATATTCCAGGAACATTTTTTAGATATTATTTTCAGATCTTTTATCTCTTATGTCAATCAAACCAATACCGTCTACCCTCGTTGGTTTGACCTCATCTAATCTGAACACTTTTTAATTTGACCCCCTCTAATCTGCACATCGTTCAAACTAAAAATTGTTCAAACGTCATTCTATTCATGGAACGGGGTGAAACGGAACGCAGAATCAAAACAAAACAACAAAAAGGGTTACCATTAGTGTGCTTTTCGATGCCGACAGGGTTACTAGAAGTTCAAATTAAAAAATTAACCCCGTTGGTTTGCATGAGGTGTCGTTCAAACCAACGGGGGTAGACGGTATCACGTTTTGATCGTCAGTACTTCACCTCTACCCGGGAAGGGACTCCTTGGGAAAACTCCTGGAGGAATAAATGAAAGAACTTCAGGAGAAACCATAAACAACTCCTGGAGGCATTCCTGATGGAACTCCTGTAGAAATCACATAATTCATTTCAAGTGGCCAACGATTTCATCTGCAATGACTTTCATGAGGAACCCCTAAAGAAAATCGTGGAGAAATCTTTAAATGAATTCCTTGGGGAATCCCTGAAAGTGTTCCCGTAGGAGTCCCTAAAAAGTCTGTAAAGTAATTACAGGAAAAATCTCTCCAGCAATTCCAAGACAAATTTCCTCGAAGAATTGTAGGAAAATCCCTGAAGGCATTTCCGTAGGAATTCCTGAAGAAAAGCTCAGATCAATCCTTGAACGAACTTCAGCAGAATTCTCTGACAGACTTTCTGGATGAATCCTGAATGGTTTCGTGAAGAAATTTCTGTAGATTTTAAAGAAGAAATTCCTGGAGAAATAATGGGCTGTTCATAAACCACGTAGACCAAAATTTGGTCGTCTCAGACCCCCCCCCCTCCCCCCTCGTAGACTTTCGTCCATACAAAAATTTGAAATTTGTATGGAGCGTAGACTTTGGTCAGACCACCCCCCCCCCTTCCCCTAAAAAGTCTACGTGGTTTATGAACGGCCCCTAACTGAATAAATGCTCAGAAAAATCCCTCAAGGAATCCCTGAAAGAGTTCCTAGAGTGATCCCTGAAGGTGTTTATGAAGGAATCTCTGAAGGAGTCTATGAAGGAGTTATAGAAATAATCTCTAGCTCCAGGCGAAATTCCTCGTTGAACACTAGAGAAAATCCCTTAAGGACACATATGAGCGAATCCAAAGATGGCCGTCACAATGGCTGCCTTGCAAATACCGAAAGCACGGATCTCGTCATCCAAGCATCAAACAGAGCAACAAACAGAGCTGAAAGCAGTGAAGGAATCCAGAATACATTGGTGAAGAAATTTCTGAAGAGTTTCAAGAATAAATTCCTAGAAAAATACCTGAAGAAATGCCCAGAGAAATCTCTCAAAGAATCCCAGAAAAAGTTCCTGAAGAAATCCATAAAGGACTTCGAGAATGAGTACCTGGGGAAATACGTGGAGAAGTAAAAGGTGTTCCTGGAGAAAACATCCCCCCATGAGTTCAAGAAGAAATCCATCAAGGAATTTCAGGAAAAGTCCTTGAAAAAAATCCTAGAGGAATCTAGAAAGTTTCGGGAGAATCCATGAAGGAATACCTGGAGAAATTCCTCAAGGACTTCCAGGAGAAATCCCTCAAGGAACTTGAAGAAAATCTTCAAGAAATTCCAGAAGAAATCTCTGATGTAAATTCCTGGATAAATCCTTAAAGGAATTGCTGAAGAAATCCTTGATGAAATCGCTGAAGAAATCGCTGAAGAAATTTCTGAAGGAATCCCTGAAGAGATTTTTGAAGCAATCCCTGGTAAAAATCCCGGGGAAATCTCCTAGGGTCTTGCTCGAAGAAGAAATGAAATAATTCCTGAATGAATCCCTTGCGGAATTCCTGGAGGAATTCAAGAAGAAATTCCTAGAGGAATTCCAGGTTAATTTTCTAGATCAGCGTTTCTCAAACTATGGGAGCTGATTTTTGGTGAGTCGCGAAGGCTAGGGCGATATTATAATTAATGTCTTAATCAGCTTATGTTTGTGTTTTTGTTTTTTTTTTCATTAACGACTTTTTAATCATTATCATCATTCGGGTCGAAATACGAATTCATAACACATAATAAAATTCGAATGAAACTGCTAGCCATTTTCTAATTCACAAATACTCCATTGAAAAATCGACAAAATTATTTCTAGAAATTCGGTTTCTCCTCAATTCTATTCAACGTTTTGAATTATAAGTCTTAGTCTGAATATTGAAACTACTTTCTGCGTTCTGAAATTAATTCTGAAACTATGAGTTTTCATTCAGAAGGTTTAAGATTGTGATAAAATTTTAGATTTTACTAAATGAGTTCAAGTTGTTGCTTGCAGTTTGCCCTTTCAGTTAGATTTATCCGTCCACTTCAACAGTTAAAATATCAAAAAAAAAATCCTAACTTCGACAAGAAACCCTATCTTTACTGAGCTTTAGTAAAGCTTAACTTGGGTAAAATTATGCTGAATGTCGATAATCTGAAATTCTATAGAAATCAGAACAACTAAAAAGTAATTTAATTGAAAATAGAATTGAAATAAGTGGGTATGAAGGATATAACTAAAAATTTGAAGAGGATTCATCTGATCAACCAACAGTAATATAATTCAAAAACTCTCTTTAATGTTCACCCACTAACTGTAAATAGTTATAGCATTTGCAACCCGATCTTTTACATTTAAGTAGATTTTAGAATTCTTCAGAAGCATAAAATTCCTACTATATTTTCAAAGATTTTGTATAAATTGTATGTCTTTTGTTTATGTCTAGAATGTGTGAGAGAATTTCAAAAATCTGTTATCCAGTGTTACATGGAATCAGGCTGATTTAATATTTTAGAAACTTGGGAACTTATTTCAAATACTTTGGACTAAGAGTTCATTGGGCACCTTAAACTTAAAAAAAACGAAAAGAGCACTATATTTGAAAAAAAAAACTGTTTTGTTTAAGTTTGAGTGCTGTGAAACGTAAGTTTATCGAAACCTTTGGAAATAATAAAATGTATTTATTTGAACAGTCTGTCCTAGTTTGCAAAAAAATACGTATTTAATAAAAATACGTGATGGCGGGTCGCCAAATTCTATACAAATCGAAAGTGGGTCGCAAGCTGAAAAAGCTTGAGAACCCCTGTTCTAGATGAATCTTTTAATGAACCCCAGGAGACACCTTTAACAGAACTTTATGGGAAAAGCTTGAAGGAAATCCCTGAAAAAAAAATTCTAGATGAATTCTTGAAGAACTTCCTGAATGAATCACCGATGGAATTCCTGGAGGAACCACAATTAAAGAACTTTCTGGAGGAATTTCCGAATGAACTCCTGTATGAGAACCCCTCACGGAGCTTTTTGAAGGAATACCAAAAGGAACTCGTGGTTCGACTACTTTGTATAGTTTTCTCATTCATACAAATATTACGTCGGTATCGTCGATGAAATGTGTGTTCTAACTGAGCTATGCGAGACGAATGGGATCGTTTCGAATTGAGAGTGCCTTTGTCAAGGTGGGAAAATGTCACCGAAATATCATGACATTTTTTATTCAGATCATCAATTTCCGCCCGTGACCACAAGCCTTTAACAGTGTTAATTTGTAAGGGAAAAATAATTATGTCACCGAAGAAGTAAGCCATGACAATCATTTCCATACCAGTAATGTTTATCGCAAGACGAGATGGTGGGCGACATGTGTGTGATTAAGTACAGAGAACGAATCACAAAACAAATCGCAGAAAAAGGGGTCACAGGCTTGGGTTTTATCAGTTTCGGTGTGACTGTAGTGATGGTTCGCAGCACTGGCTGCGACACTCAGTCAACTTTGAACCGATCGACTTGATTTTTGAGACACGATCAGAAACGCACAGTATCTAGCCATGTGCAAGAATTCAAGTCAATCGGTTTGAAATTGACTGAGTTATGGCAGCAAGTGCCCAAAATAGGTGCTCCTGCCCAAATGGTCCCGAGCCTAACATACAATAATGAGCATCTTTTGATTACGCTTACAAAAACGCCATTTTCACCAGAAAAGGAATGTTATGTATAGTTTATTCCATCTAAATCGATTGACGGAAATATTGCTGAAACAAGAAATAAACGATAATAATGCATTTTATGGTTTCCGACAAAAACTTTCGGCATATAAACATGATCTTCCGGGAGTTTTGTAAATTAAGAATATCTAAATGATTTCGGGCATTGGCTCTTATACAAACTTAGATTATAATTATAACTAAATAAAAAAAACGAACAACTCCCCTAAAAGCATAATTGTCGGAGTAAACAATGCGAATTTTGGAAGAACAAATTGAATTTTCAAAAGAGTATTGCTATTGTTGGATGAACCTTAAAAAAAAGAGACAAATTGGAACGAAAGAGTGGGAAAAAAATTCACTTAGTTATGATGGGATATTGTAATGAACGCAACGACACTTTTAATAAACGAACAAATGTAGTTTTATTTCCTTTCCGATCGTTACATGTTGTACACGTTTTTTTCCTTCTGACTCAAGTGACAAAACTCAAACATAAACATTGTGCGAGGGGTCCACTAATGCTCCTGATTACAACCATTACACCCCCACACTTAGATTACTATTCATATCATGGTAATCCTAAAACAACTACCTTTTTAAGACAAAAAATCAAATGCTGAAGTCTGAAAGTAGAATAGATAAACATGGTTACTACTTGCTCACGAGCCTACCAACATCGTCTCGGTATTTCCACCTGCCTCTATCAAAACCTGCTAATTCCAAGCCTTCGTTACTATCGTCACTTAACAGAATAGTATCATCTTCCTCCTCGCTTACCGAATCTCTTCCCGAGAAATATCTCTCTTCCCCCTCTTCCTCATCCTCCACCATCCTATCTAATGATCTGTCTGTGTTTCCCTGATGCCCTTGATCTTCTTGAATGATAGGCACAGCTGGGATCATCACTTGTGGAGGGGGCTGCTGAGCCGCCTTTGCTATTGCCGATGATCGTTTAACCGGTACCAAATTAAACTTCGGTAGTGGATTTCCTACGTCACCACGCCGCCCCTCGTCTACTGTAACCACCTCATCAAGCTGTCTTGTGTCACGAAGTATTTGATTCAAGTGTCGCTTGATGATTCTACCGTTCTTAGATAGCCTCACCAAATAATTCCGTTTCCCCTGTCTGCTGGTCACCACCCCTGGTGTCCAGCTAGCTTTATTTGGGTTGCTGTAGTCGCGCACCATCACTTTATCACCAACGTTGAAATCGATATTCCTAGTTCCTTTATAGTTTCGCACTTGGGACTGCTGCGTACCCAAAATTGCCCGTCTTGCTTTTAATTCCACCTCCGACAGTTTCTTCGAAGAACACGGCAACATCAAGTCCAACGAAGTACGGATGCCTCTGCCCAACATCATTTCCGCCGGCGATACCCCCGTTACACAATGAACTGAGTTGCGATAACCGAGTAGAAAATTCGCCACTATCTCTCGAACGTTGAATTTCCTTCCGGAGAGACATTTCAAGAGAGACGCTTTAAACGTTTTTACGGCATTCTCCGCTTGGCCATTCGTTGCCGGATGCCCAGGACTTGTTAAGGTCAGACGAACTGAATTGGCCGCCAGGAAGCTTCTGAACTTGGCCGCGGTGAACTGGGATCCATTGTCACATACAACTTCCTTCATCAACCCAAATCGAGAAATGCACTCCGTCATCTTTTCCAACACAAATTCCGTATCACATTTCTGCGTTGGAAATACCTCCACCCACTTTGACAAGGCATCGATAATAATCAGATAACTGATGCCGTTCACTGGTCCGGCGAAATCCAAATGAACCCTCTCCCACACCTTCTCTGGCGGCTGCCATGGAATTAACGTCGCCTTTTCTGGCGAGGGCCGGCTTTTCAAACATTCGTAACAGTTGCGAATGTGCTGTTCTAATTCCTCGTCAATGCCCGGCCACCATACATAACTTCTTAACACCGATTTACTCTTCACGATACCAAGATGCGATCGATGCACTTGGCTCAAAACAACCTGCCTAAGTTTCGTCGGTACCACTACTCGTAACCCTCTCATCACAAGACCGTCCTCCACCGATAACTCTAACGCAATTTTTCTGAACGCTTCACTCACCGCTACATCCTTACTGTTTCCCGTCGTCAACCACTCTCGTAGAGCACTCAATTCCGGATCGCTATCTGTAGATTTCCGTAGCACTTCACAATCTATTTTGACCGCATCACCCATGTTGAGAAAGTTAACGTAGCTGTCATCCTCTTTCCAAAGTTGCCATGACTCGAACGGCACTCTCGACGGATAATCCGCAATGTTATCCCTGGAACTGACGTGTTCGATTTGGTAGCTGAATCCTGCCAAGAAATTAGCCCACCGTTGTAAGCGACTAGCTGCTATGACCGGTATACCTTTATGTGGATTGAAAATAGCCAATAATGGCTTGTGGTCGGTGCGAATCACGAACTTGTTACCGACGAGATAGTGGAAAAACTTGTTCAGGCCGAATACAATTGCAAGTCCCTCGCGATCTATCACACTGTAGTTCTTCTCGGCCGTGTGCAACATTCTTGAGGCAAAAGCTACCGGCCGCTCCCGCCCATTTTCTTCTCTCTGCGCCAAAACCGCGGAAACTCCTACCATCGATGCATCACAGATCAAGATCAACTTCGCTTTCGGATTGAAATGTGCAAGTGTTACATCTCTGCAAATCTCCGACTTTACCTTTATAAACGCTGCTTGACACCCCGCAGACCAGATGAATTTCTCCCCCTTTTTCAATAGCTTATATATCGGGCTCATAATGTCTGCCATGTTCGGAACAAACCGTGCATAGTGATTCACCAAGCCCGCAAACGCCCGCACCTCCTGGATGTTCTTCGGTTGCGGGGCTTCTTGTACTGCTTTGATGGTGTTATTAGTTTTCTGCAAGCCTTCTTCACTGATAACATGCCCCACGTAAGTAACTTTGTCTTTGAAAAATTGGCATTTCGATCGGTTAAGTTTAAGTCCAGCTTGTTCTAACACTTCCAGCACTTTTGCCAAATTCTCCAAATGCTCCTCATCTGTATTTCCCGTTACCAGAACATCGTCTAAAAAGTTCTCCACTCCCGGTATCCCACAAAGCAACTTTTCGAGCTCACGTTGGACAATTCCTGACGCCGGACGAATCCCAAATGGTAGACGATTCATTTTATAGACCCCCTTACTCGTCGTTATTGCACAGATCTCGCGAGATTTTTCATCTAGCTCGAATTGGTTATAGCACTTCGAAAGATCCAGCTTGCTGAATTTTTTTCCACCATTCAACTTGCTAAACACTTCGTCGACTGTCGGTAAGGGATGAACAACGTCTTTTACATGCCGATTAACCGTACTCTTGTAGTCCCCACACAAACGGACATTACCATCTCCCTTCAAAACCGGTACCAAAGGAGTACCCCATGTTGAATTGTCACACTTCGTAATCACCCCCACACGCTCCATTGCATCCAATTCCGACTCTACTTTATCCACGAACTTATAAGCCACTGGCCTTGCCTTCCGGAACGTCGGTTGAGCATTGTCTTCCATCTCGATACTGATCTTCCCGTGTTTGTATAATCCCAAACCTTCGCTGAATATATTTTGATGTTTATCAAGCAACTTTTGCAAGGAATTGCTTGTTTTGTTTTCAACGGCATTTACACTTGAGAATCCCAGATTAAAAGATCGTACAAAGTTCCTTCCTAGTAGCGGCGGACCCCCGTTCTCGATCACGGCAAACATTACTCGTCTGGATGTATTCTCGTATACCACAGCCGGCTCGATTGCTCCCTTCACAAGTAACTGTTCCCCGCTGTATCCTGTCAACCGTAACGTTGTTGATCGTAACTCATATGCACTCAAATGGTCCTTATAGTAAGCTAACGAAACTACAGATATTGCTGCCCCTGTGTCTAACTGCATTTTATGTATCGTTTCACCTACTTTCACTTCTACCTCTATTGGATTTTCAAAACCCTGCCTTTCAATAGAAAAAATCGATACATCACACTTACTGATGAAATTCTGTTCCAAATTTACTTCGCTTTGCGTGTTTTGCTCCTCCTGCTCCTGTCCTTGAACGAAAAAGTTTCCGCTGGCGGTACAGGCTGCTTGCAGATGGCCTCGCTTGTTGCATCTCCGGCACACGTAATCCTTGAATCTGCAATCCCGTTTGAAGTGACCTTGCCGATTGCATGCCAAGCACCGAGCAGCATTTCCACCCGGCGAGTTTTTTCCCGGTCCGATGTTTCGTCCACGCTCCGATTGCGGCTTCGCTTTGCCCATCTGGAAAACAGCAACTGGCTTGACCTCGTCCGGCTCGTATTTCACCGCAATCTCGTAGGCTCTTTCGAACGTCAGGCTTTCATCTTCCTCGCACACTCTGTCATACGCCTTTCCCTCGAGACCGTCCACAAATTTGTTGAGCAAATCGTGCTGCAAATGATCGCCCAACTTACAGTTTGATGCCAAATTTTTCAATCGCGCTGCCCAGGCATTCAAACTCTCCGGAGGGTCTTCGCGTCGTTTGGCCCGCATGAAGCTGCGACGTTCCTTATGAACCACCACTGGCGGAGTGAAATGCTTGGACAAAAGATCACACAATTCCTTGTACGTTTTCTCCGCCGGCGTTTTTGGCGTGCAGAGATCACGCAGTAGCTTGTACGTCCTGGCATCACAGTGATTGATGAGAACCGCCTTCTTCATACATTCCTCCACCTTGTTCACCGCAAAGTGTTGCTCGAGCTGCTCCTTGTAGAGCTCCCACTCCTCCGTTTCCCCGTCGAAACACCGGAACTGTGACCCTTGCGCCATGCTCCTTTCAATCCGGATTTTACTTAAATCCTCGTCGCCAATGTAATGAACGCAACGACACTTTTAATAAACGAACAAATGTAGTTTTATTTCCTTTCCGATCGTTACATGTTGTACACGTTTTTTTCCTTCTGACTCAAGTGACAAAACTCAAACATAAACATTGTGCGAGGGGTCCACTAATGCTCCTGATTACAACCATTACAGATATGAACCCACGACTCCCCATTCGCTGGATATGGTGCGTTAATCAGCTTCGCCACCGAACAGGTAACAATTTGCGGAGTAGAAAGGCTTAGGAATACGACGAATGACCATCTGAGAGTGACTTTTCGTAACCCTTGACTTCCTTGAGCATAGAGTATCTTCGTGCCTGCCACATGATATACACATGCAAAATGGTCGTTGGCAGTGGAAGCTCTCAGTTAATAACTGTGGAAATGCTTATAGAACTATAGGCTTTGTCCATGTGAGAACGTTACGCCAGAAGAAGAAGAAGAAGCTACACTTACACAACAAATCGATGGGTAGCTTCTTGAAGTTGACACATACCGTCAGTAGATTAATGCTAGTGCTAGATTAATTCTATTTTAGGCTGTAATGGTGCCTGTCACGCCAGAATGTAGATTAATGTAAAGAAGGAAAGGTGTCGAAGATGCATTCACTTGCCCATTGCAGATCGCATATCCCCCCACTGCTTCTGTGCCACCAGATAATGTGGGTGGGTATTGGTAGTAGCAGAAAGGTTTACATTGACACAGGTTCGTTTTTGATACGAGGACTGTTGTATGTTGACAAAATTCTTCAAAGTAGTCAATTCATCAAGGTGAGCTCGTTCCTTACTATGATGGAAAAACGTGACACCGGCAAATGTTCGAATAATGTTCAATCTTCTTATGTTCTGAAGTCTGATCTAGAGACAATTGTTTTTGAAATAAACTACGTGAAATACAGCACTCCCCACTTTTGTTACGCCTATGGTCAAAAGCTTTCCTAAAACCCAGCAAAAAGAAAACAGGATAACACATTCACATGATGATTGTGTTTTCTGCTTGTATCCACCTACTGCAAAAGTCTATACCAATCCGGAGTATCTTGTTGACAAAATGTTTGTGCCGTACATACAGCTTGCGTGCATTCCCGATTTGTACCTACCACGATTTCACATATGCATGTCGATATGAATTTTATGGCTATTTTTATTATCGATTTCCATATGTTGTTGTTTGTTTGATACACTTTCCTTTCGATTTGCGGGTACATATTGTCTGGGTTGATCTGCTTGCTTTAACACCTTTACTTGCGATCAGGGAGTTTCTACACGTTTGGTGATTCATACCTCCATCCAGCCGTTCATCGAAGGATTCGCACTTTTAAGACACGTGTAAATGCTCTCGCTAATGCTTTGCGTTTCAAAATAATGGTTTTATTTACCCACCCGAACGGAATTGTTTTCGATTTGAAACAATCCCACGCCGGACCGGTTCAATGGAGGATTTCCGACAAATTCCATCAAATCATTTCGCAGAATGAAAGTTCGTTTTCATTCAACCACCAGATTCAATGTGGTGCTCGTCGATCAACAACATTGTATGCAGTAACTTTAACCGTTGCCGGGTGCGCTTCACTCGCGTTCACGAGTTCCCTTTCCACATGAAAGGGTACATTTTCCATCAGCAATTTTCCGATGGGAAAGCTTTTTACACACACTCGCGGAGCGAGTGTGTTTTTCCAAAGCGCACCATATTTGCGCTCTTAACTTTTACAGCGAAGCTTTCCGCTGCATCCTTCCACCACGCACCGGCATGACATCCCATATTTTTCCACATAAGTTCAACAATAATCAGTCCAAACCGATTTCGCGCGAAAGTCCGATTTCAAGTGTACTGCTGCTGGTCAACGCGGCGCGCGCGGTGGTGAACTCGTTAACCGCCAAATTTTGTGTTTGTTGCTTGGGGTAACCGGTAACAGCATTTGAGAGAGCCGGTAAAAAAGGGTACATAATAATGTTTCAACTGTACAATCAGCGAAAAAAAATAGAACGTTCATTCGACTGGTCCATTTCCAGCAGTGTTGTTGGCCGCAGCAATACCGCAAATCCGTTCAAAAGCGGGACGACCCTTGATGGTGGTTCGCGTTCGGGTCAGTTGCGGCGGTGAACCCTGCGATATCATAAACTTTGATTACTACTGCTGCTGGTCCTGGTGTACTGCTTGCTGGTTGCGTTGTTGCCAAGTTATTGCTCTGTTCTAATTAACCGAAAGAATATTGTTGTTAATGGTTTGTTCGTTTTCTTTCTTTCTCTTTCCAGGTGAGTTACGTGCTGCTGTCCAAACTTTGCTGGACCCAATTTGCACTTTCGTGTGGTGTGGAAGTGAAATGCTTGTCGGTAGAATGAGGTAGGATTTTTCGGTTTCGGGAGATTTGTTTTATGACCGGCAGAATTGTTTGGACATTTCGAGATCGATTAGTCTACCGAACTTTTTGATGAAAGCAACAGAAAACACTCAATTCAGCAAACGAGCTGTTTCAAATTAGACCCATTAAACAAATCGCACCGCCGTCAAAAACTTGGCCTCAAACGAAGTATCTGTCTAACCTGACATTTAATAAAACTTGCATATCAGATGTTTTCGACGACATCAGACCGAAAATAGATTCATCCATGATTCATCAGTGTGCACGATTATGTGAAGTTAGTTATTGTTTACGGCCTTAGTTTTACATTAGTGACTTCTCCGCCCAAATGAAATGCAACTTCAGATCGTCAACATATGCGCAGCAAACCCGGCAATCATATCTATGATCATCGCGAAAACAAAAGAACTAAACAGAGGGAATCAGATATTCCTGTAGGAAAGCGTTAAGTCATTATACCTACACAGGAGTCGACTGTGGCACGATGAATTTTTGCAAACATGTGGCAGTAGAACTATATGCGGCGTTAATTAGCTTCACTCATCAAGATTGGATGAAGTTTACACAAACAGAACAAGATACAATGGTTTAGCGCGATCAGTATTGTGTCGACTCACGATCAAGTCACCAACAGGCTAGATGTGGTGTCTTTCAATAATGATCCGAGACTTTCTCAAAGTTTCAGTAGTTCGTGTTGATGAGTGGAGAGAACCTATTTAGAATAGAACGGAGCATTTTCCTACTAAGTCGAGCACACATGTTCTTTTTCGTGTAACAATTACGTTGTACGATTCAAGAATCTTTAGCAGATATCCTACAAAATCTTGACGAAACTGGATGCATTTTTCCTTTTTTCTGAGGAATATTAAAAAAATCGGTTTTTCTTTCAATGGGTTTCAGAAGTCCGTTGTAGAGCTTTCAGGGGCGTTTCGAAGCATTTCAGCAGCGCTTCAAGGGTATTTCAGGAATTTAAGGGTCCAATGTCAAGGTTTTTATGAAGGGGTCTTAGGAGTTTGAGAGCCTTCAGCGGTACTCCTCCTGGAAACCTCCTGGAACTGACTGAGACCCCCTGTAAAGCCTCTGGGGCCCTATGAAACGCATCTGAGACCTCAGGTACTCATAAACCTTGAAACGCTCTTGAGATCTCTTGGTACCTACTGAGACCCCTTAAAGTGCTCCTGAGACCTCTAGGTACGGTACATTCCTGATACCCCCTGATACCACTTGAAATGCCCTGTATTTCCCTAAAACTCCCCTAAGACGCCTTAAAATCCCTCTGAGGTTCCTTAAAATTCCCCGTAGACTTTCTGGAACAGCTTTAGGACCCCCTGGAACCCGTTGGGGCCTCCTGGTAGCCCTTAAAACGCCCTGAAACGCCTTTGAGACCACTGATACGCCCTTTTGGACCCTCTGTAAAATTCCTTGAAGCGCCTCTGGGTTCTCCTGAAACCTCCTTAAGACCTGTGATATTATTGAGTAAATATCAACATGGGGTTCTGAAACCCCCTAATGCTCCCAAGATTTCAGGAACTTCTCGGAGACCTCCAGGACTCCCCCCTTGAATCCCCCTTACAATGCTCCTGAGACCCTCTGGAACACCCCTGAGTCCCCCTAGAACCCTCTGGGACCCCTAACGCCCCTGACACCCCTGGAACGCTCTCGAGACCCTCTGCAGCGTCCCAGAAACTTCTTTGAACATCCATGAAAAGCTTCTATTTAAAGCCTCCAGTTAGCCCGATGAAACTTCATGGGGCCGCCTAAAACTCCGCTGGTTTCTTGCCAAGATTCTTGAAGAATTCATTGCCACAAACTTTCCCATTTTTGTGAGGGTATCAATGGATTCCAAATAAAAATAGCATCCAAGTGAGATCCGCTTCAATTAACGTGTCTCCAGATATCATTGAAGGATTCAAAATGTAATTCTTTGTAGATTTGTCAAATATTGTTTGGCAGATTGTTTCCAAGGTTTTTACCTTTTTCGTCACGACCTCTGCCAGATCCTTGAAGGGAGAGTGCAATGAGAGTCTTGTAGTTTTTGGTGATATCTCAATATCTACAAATATTTATAACTGTGATGTGAAACTGTTTGAACAATATTTGTAAACTTTGTAAATAATCAGATGAGCTACATACATGACGAGGGAATATTCAGGAGAATACTGAGGGCAGATCCAGATAATTTCTCAAGTGAATTCCGGCAGATTTTTTTTTTCGACTGATTCCTTAGGAGACTTTCAACCGAAGGCCTGTGTTTCAAAGTGGCGTAAGAAATCCTTCAGAAAATATTTCATTTGTTTAAAACTTCGTCATTAATTCCTTGAAAAGTTTACCAAAAAGATCCTCTAGAAATTGAGACACGAATAACTTTAAGCTATTCCGTCTATGAGAAAACATGGAAGCAAAACAGTTATTTTCAAAGCGATACAACACTTTTGGATAGACTTAAGGTCTACATTGAATGGTCGGAAAAATACTGAAAATCAATGTGCAAAAAATTAGGGGAAAATGCGAGAATTTGGATTTTGAGTGGCCACACTAATATAGTGCATTATCCAAATTCAGATATGAAATGAATGTGTACTGCTTGAATAACAGAAACAATTTCTAGAAAAAGCATGTTTGACAAAACTTTCGGATTAATTAGTAACGAAAATTTTGAAATATTCTAAATAGAAACCAGGAGTGAATCCTAACATATATTTCGCCAAAATTTCTTCAAAAATCTTCTTTAAATTTTAAATAAAAGTTTATGGAAAGTTCTTAAATTTCTGGAAGTTTTAAACAGGCATCCATGATGAAATCGTTAATTAATTTTGTCAAACTTTCCTAAAAAAATAAAGACTTTTGAATGAACCTCTTGCAAGAGTCTACACATTTAGAAAAAATATGTGTAGGAATGTGGAAATTCTTGAGAAAATTATGGCAATATTTTCTAGCCTAACTCTTAATATTTCTATGAAGATTTCAGGAAAAATTCGTTAACTCGTTAACGGGGAATGAGCCTACCCAGGGTTGGTAACCATCTGTTTCGTCACCGACCAACGACGAAAAATTAAAAAAGTTCGTCAGCTAATAAAACTCCGTCACTTTCATCATCATCAGCGACCGACAAAGAAACCACGACGAGGATGAACCGAAAATAAAACAGGGAGCTATAGTTTTCGTCGTTCTCTTTTGTCTCCTTTTGCAAAGACGAAAAACGAACACGTTTTCGTCACATGGCATTCGATTGCAGACGAAAGGCGAACCAGTCAAGCTTTTATTGACGATTTAGCCTCGGTCTTACAGAGCTGATGAATTAGCTCTGATGGTATGCTTGTTGCGCTACCAATCTGAAGGTTTTTGGTTCGATTCCGAAAGAAGGCGGGTTTCATTTTTGCATTTTTTTTTCCTGGTCAGCCAATCCCGTGAGGCTGATTATTCGTTCGCCTCTCCTGTTCGGTGCAAGCCACTCAACGAAAATGCCAATAAAGAGAAACGACAAAACGTTTTCGTCGCGACCAGCAAATTGACTGACGGTGTTTGAAGAAAAATATTCAAGAGCTGCTGACTCAGTGACGCAAACTTTTTATTTCCCGTTGTCGTCAGTGATTATGCTTCAGCTCCGATGACTATTAACAACCCTGAGCCTACCGTTTGGAAACCCTTCCAAATTGCAGAGAAATACTACCGTTATTCTACAAAAGCAAACAAAAAAAAACTGAAAAAACGATGAATTTCTACTGCATTCAAAAACCACTTGTAAACGAGTCACTGGAAATTCTTAAAAATGCCTCCAACATTCTCTCTGCAAATTATAGATAAGCAGTCCTGCCATTGCTTAATGGTGTCATTA
Source organism: Aedes albopictus (assembly GCF_035046485.1). Lineage (NCBI taxonomy): Eukaryota > Metazoa > Arthropoda > Insecta > Diptera > Culicidae > Aedes > Aedes albopictus. The sequence continues at coordinate 114,104,901 of NC_085138.1, read as the reverse complement.
TTGGCATCATTTAATTCCTATACATTCAGAAAGGTTCCGGATCATTTGACCAAATGTCGTTTGGCTGAACACCATTTTGCCGAACGCCATTTTGCCGAAAGGGTCATTTAACCGAACGTCGTTTGACAGCATGTCGTTTGGCCGAAAAAGGAATGATGAGCTTAAGTGGTCATGTCACTGTTCTCCTCATCTTTATTTCTCTAAAGAACAGCCAATGATTTGAAAAAAAAAATCTTAGATTAAATATTGGCTGTTTAATCACCAACCTATCACTGAATGGAAATAATGGGCTTTGATTAAAAGAAGGAAATTTTTCTTTGACGGCGAAAATGTTTTAGAAAAAGTTTCTCTCAATTCTTTTGAACATAATGCGGTCAAACTTTTACGAATTCTCTTTTTGATTTTTCCAGCATCTATGGCAGTAGTTCTTACGGGATGAATCAGTCGAGAGCTGAAAATCTCGATTACAAAGATAATAATGCAGGAGTTCTGCACCGGAACTTCTCCCGGGATTCTTTATAGAAATAGACCAGAATCTTTCTACGAATCCCTACAAATATTCTTGCAAAGTTTCCTGGGGGAATAACTTCAGGGGATTCCGGACGTATTCCTCGCATTCCTTAGAAATTGATCACTTGACTTGGCTTTCTTCTATGAACTCATGCAGGCCAAGTTCCAAGCATTCCTCCAGAGTTTTCAACTCAGATTTGTTTAGTAGTTCTTTAAGTGATTCCTTCAACATTTTGTAAGATGAACAATCCAAGGATCTACGCTAATAAACTGACTATTGTTCCGGACTGAATAGACAAACAATTCCAAATAACTCATTTCTTCGTTCACTTCCGAGATTCCGCAATCATTTCCAATAGTGGTTGGTAATCCTTCCGAAGTCCAAGCTCAATTTCACTGCAGCAATTGCTCGCATGTGCCCGTTTCTCGGCGGTACCATTCGTCGAATCGACCCTATGTTTATTATAGCTACCACCCGCAATGCTCTAGCACTAGCCAGAGCCGTCATCGGTCGGTTTCAGTTTCGGCATAATGCCAATCAAGCCCTTTGACCTTTAGCCGCCTCCAACCTACTGCTACGATGTCCATCGCGCTGATCCCAAAATAGAGTCCATGTAGCGTGACAGGTCACCGCCGCGTCGGCCGTCATTTGTCACCACCCTGGTCGTGGCCTATATGCCATATCGCGGACATTTGACTTTTTTTTTGTTTGCGCCTTTCTGCTACGTGCGGACCTTCTTCCATTCTGCGGAATTTTCGCAACCACCATTAATGGGGTATTTTCGCAGGTCCAGGAACATGCGATTACAAAGGTACTTTTACACGCACGAGCGAGCGAACGGCCGTAAGTAGCCACACGTGTTCCCCAATCGACATCAAATGTGCGAGAAATCAGATCACTCGTTTGAAATGTTAACCGGTTCCGTTGATTGAAAACTCCGGGAAGTGATGACTCGCCTTTCATACCAAATGACCTGCTCTTCTATTTTTTTCCCTCCGCGCTGTTTACAATGGGACTTGCCTATGCCTAGGTGATGTCGAGTTGTTGGAAACAATCATGAAAAAAGGATACTGCTGCAAATGCGCGCTCGCTCACTGTTGTTCAGTAATGGATTATTGATTGCACTCAGGACTTCGGTGTCCAACTACTGCTGTGGAGAGGTGCCATTGGAAAAATGGATTTTTTTTGTACCTTTGGGGGTATTGTGAATGGCGGTTGGGTGGTGGCCACCACCACCCACCAGTAATCGAGTAGGAGCGGAGTAGGGAAAAATGGAATGGTTAATGGAATAACGGAAAAGGTAAAAATTCATTACAGAGGACTCTTGCTTGATGAAGAAGTATGCATCGGCTCGCCGCCAGTTGTTGATGATTCGAGTCGCTGCTGCGCTGTGGTGGACGATTGATCGATTCGGCGGACACCCGTTGACCTTTTGTGTGTATCCTCCTGTGTATTGAGGAGTCGGGAATGGTGGGATTTTAATTACGATGGCTTTATTGGAAGAAAAGCACCGCAGTCACATGCAATGTGTTACAATCGTCACGTGGAAATTGCCTTCTTCCTATCGGGCACTCGATTCGATCACAAACTACGGCTAGAGCTGACACAGACGACGTCTCTCTCGTTATCAGACTGCTTGCAGCCCTGAAGTGGGGATCTGAGTGTGGCAATGCAATCATCAATAACGGGCAAGCTTATGCGGGACCGATTGATAAGTATCTTTCACAATTTTATTGTTTCGTCGTACAGGCAGGGCCGGTTGTGGACTGATTCAATATGAATCGATAAGAAACCCAATCGTGTGGAGGATATTGCCGGAAGGCTGTTATTGTTATTCTTTCATAGGTACAAAAAACGAATCGATTTGAGCAGGACAGGTGAATTGCTGGTTTCCATTGGAAGCATTAATCGATTCCCATCTTTTCTGAATGGTTTTATTAGATGCCTACCTGACATTGTAACTTGTTCCCGTAGAATGAGAATGAAGAAAATTGGTCTGGTTTTTCAAAGTGTAAGAGGGCACATTCGGAATCTTGATCAGCTTTGGCATGCTTTGAATGCATGCTTTTTGAAAAGCCATGGTGATAGACCATAATCCGTTAACTGATTCTTTATAGATCTTGTCCTCTGGAGAATACGGTTCTGAAAGTCAATTTATTTATTGCAATAGAAAGGTGACAAAAAAAACTTAAAAACGAGCTTTGGGTGAAGTAGAACTACACAGTTCGAAAAAATCGTGTACAATTACATCATATATCATGCACATAATTGGAGCGTGAGAAATGATGCATTGTTACGCGCGATTTTATATTTACATCAACAGTAAACATCGTCGTGTAAACTTCGGATCGGGCAATGTAAATGTACAATGACGTGCTGCTTGCAGATCTAGGCGAATAAAATGGTTGCTCGTCTTTTTCTTGGAAATAATTGGACGCTACTAAATAGGTTTCATATCAATTTATTAGGTATAACTTCTTTTCATTTATAAATCGCAATAATATTATCACAAAACGAGCTTGGAAAACAGCAGCAATGAAGTAACTCCCCGCCTCGATTCTGCCACACACAACAGCAGCAGATGCAGCAGCAGTCGCAGCAGCATTCCCGGAATCAGCTGAATGACTCACCTCCAAATACTCGCTGTCGATAATCTGTTGACAAAAACTATATCACTGAAGGAACAAGCATCACTAGCGTTTCAAGATTTACCTGTTTTTTGAATCCTCGATGAGTGTTTTCTTGATTCAAACCACGAAAACTATTTTCACGAGCGGTTTACCTCTGCGCGCGGATGGAGGCCATCTTTGTTTTGATTCGGATTGACTCGACTGGCATCTACATTGCGATCATGTAATGTTCAATGTTTGATCATGGAAATTTTGGTTTGTCTATTAATTTTTTGCAAGAATAAATGTGAAGCTAATGTAGCATGGCAATGTTGATGAAAATATAATAGAAAATACAAATCCGGCCTCTCAGATAATCGTGTGCATCAAATTTGCTGGAATTCTACATCATGATTTCATTTACATGAACATTATTTACATTACACAACTGATTACGTTTCGTGTAATGTTCATATTTTTTTGCTGTGTAAGATCATCTGAGTGATAGTCACTTTTCTCGACCAAATTGCAAGAACTCTTGATCAGGGCTGAAAATAGTCGCCGTACGACCAAAAAAGTCGACGACGAGAAAGAAAACTAGATCGTCATCGTTGCTCGTTCCACATCGGATGACTCATTCAAGCCAGCGAATCGTCGTGAAGGGCTTGCGTCGTGACGAAAACAAAATCTTCATTCGTTTTGTTTCGCTCTTCGTCCAAGTACGTCTAGCCGACGGAGTCAATGTTGCCACCAGCAACACACAAAAAAAAAAAGATTTTAATAATAAAATAATTGCACCTGGAATCAAACAACGAACCTCTAGATTGCCAATCCAGCACTCTTACCAACTGAACTAGTGAGGTTTCACATCACCGTAAGTGCCGAAACGCCAATAAAAGCTATTCCCAGTTGGCGTTCGCTTGGCCCGTCGTCGCTCGTTTCCAGGGAACAAAGAGGACGACGAAAAAGTTGGTGGGTGACTATTTATGATTAAGTTTCGTCGTGAAGCCCGCAGTCGGCGACGAAAAGGCTAATCGTCACCGTTGTTTTTTCGGACGAAGATTGTTTTATTGTTATCTTCACGCAGTGGTGACGAGAAGGACGATAGCAACAATACGACGTCACGACGCAAGCCCTTCACGACGATTCGCTGGCTTGAATGAGTTATCTGATGTGGAACGAGCAACGATGACGATCTAGTTTTCGTTCTCGTCGTCGACTTTTTTGGTCGTACGGCGACGATTTTCAGCCCTGATACTACCTCCTATCCAGCTGGGAGATCACGTACCACTGTGTTATTCTATGTAGTCTGATTCTCGAAATACAGAACTTTATAATTTCTAAGACTCACCAGCACCACCTAGCTGCTAAACCTAGAATCAACTAGCTCATAATGGGGTAGGTTTTGCTACGTATTTGCTAATTTGCTTCGAGATACAAAAGTTTAGAATACTAAGACTCACTTGCACCACCTAGTCGATAAGTCTAGAATCAACTAGTTCCTCATCTCATAGCTCTTGATGTCCTCCTGATCAACTTTTCCAAAGACGAAATTCTTATATTCTCACGATACAGAAGTTTAGAATTTCTAAGACTCACTGGTGACACCTAGCGGATGAACCTAGAATCCACTAGTTCCTCATCTCATAGCTCTTGATGTCCTCCTGATCAACTTTTCCAAAGACGAAATTCTTATATTCTCACGATACAGAAGTTTAGAATTTCTAAGACTCACTGGTGACACCTAGCGGATGAACCTAGAATCCACTAGTTCATCATCGGGTAGCGCTGAGATCCAAATGAATAAGGGACTGGAACACACCACTTATTCTGAAACTGAAAGTACAATTACAGCAGCTCATACATTTTTGATCCAATGCAGCGCCGGCCAAGTCATTACAGTCAACGGCCAAAATGGGAAGGAAGTGTTAGAATGTGATGGTTGTTGCTACACGAAATCGAGAATACCTCTGCATCTCCATATCTACCACAGGAAGGGTTCTTGTTAGGGGACCTGGGAGTCCCTTTTGGTCGGTGAGGCGATCCGTAGATAGGGAATATTTAAAGTGTTTTATGAGAAACGATTTACATTAATATATTACTCACGTGATGCACTTACAACAGAAGAATGCAAGCACACCAAGGTTCCTGAGTTTCACTTTTCGCATTGAAACCACTCAGCAGTGAGCGGTTGTCGCTTTTATTTGAGTGCTTCACCTCATCCTCGATAGTGTGGCGACCGGGAGGATGACAAAACCGTCAACTTATTCGTTCGCCACCCATTTTCATCGCAAGCGCATGCATGGGAAACACTTCAGTTACCGCGTTTCCCTCGCTCACTACCACGTGCAATCTGAAGTGAGAAGGTTTCTCTCTATTGCACATTCACTTTCGTCGCTGCGCACCGGGATAAGCAAGAATCGCAAGCGAACCACTCATGAACGAGTGTTTGCATTCTGAATCGGGCGTGAATGCATGTTCCTTCTGATTCAACCAGTTGAATGTCATTCGGTGTTTGAGGGTGTGAACGTTCTGCTGTCTGTGTACCGATATAAGCTGATACATGCTTATACTCTATTTGTTTCTCTCTCAATTCGCTACAGTAGCGTCACTCATTTAACGCAAGGAAATTTGCGTTCTTTAGCTATTTTAGGCTGTGACCATAGTGGGTAAGGTGAGATGCGATCGGATGCGATAAGTTATGAGATGAGAAGAGGGAAGTTCGATAGGCCATAGTGCATGAGGTTTTCAATGAGGGTGCGCATGTTGTTTTCACATCCTTTTTCGCCTATTTCGTGCGCATCAACGACTCGCGTGATTTGATCGATGAAGTCGCTTGTATGTTGAAGCGCTTCTTTGGATGTGGGTAGTGATATGATCGTTTCATCTGTAAGAGCGGAAAGATAAAATGCACCTGCTTTTTGTTTTGCGCGGGCCGTTTTTTTTTTGCTATAACTTAGTCAGTTTTGATCCTGTTGCAATAGCAAAAACCGACCAGTTCAAAAAACAAATCTGGTGTAACTGTACAAGATTGAGATTATTGAATTAATTATTTGATAAAAGAATGTATAAAATGTAATTATATCCGCGTGAGGGATGTCTTTATCTATACACATATTTTTACTTTCCGGAGCTATCTGAGTGTTGATTTCAATTTAAATCAATATGAGACTGTTATACTGATTTTCGGCATTACCCAGTCAACATTTTGGTCTACGATGACCCAAAGTATCGTCGGAAAAAATAAAAAGGACTTTCAATGACAAGTAATACGATGTCCCATATTACCGACGAAAAGTAAAAAAAGATGGATTGTCAGTATCTAGCTTTGAGCAAGGAACCGCGGGATCCAGAATCCAATACCGTACCTCAGTACCAACTCATCTTACTTGAAGAGATAATGAAATTTGACCAACTTAAACTCAAAGCTTGCTCGTATCATATTACAGTATTGTTCCGATTTAATCACGCCCCTTTTCAAAAATGCTTTTGGATATTACAAAATCTATACGCATATTTTATATTTTTAACGTTGCAAAACGCGCCTTCAACATTCATCTTAAAGAAGAGGGGAAGCACTTGCTCGCAAATGTAACAGCAAATAAATGAAACATAATGGACTGACGCGCGGAGGCCGTGATAAAATTGGAACATTACTGTATTTACTAATGGCTTGTTTTTTTCAATAATGACACTGACACAGAGACTTGGTCACAATTTTCTCTAAGTCTTTGCGACTTCATTCCATGCTTTACAGACCTGATGTGTAATATGAAAATCTGTCAGATATACAACTTCTTACGATTTTAGATTGCGCTTTATGGTACTTGTATTGTTTACATCATAACAGTGCCGTCGCGCTCTAGCCGTCGTCGTTGTCCGTCCGTCCGTCGTCCCAAAAAATGTTTCTCGCGATCGCGAATTATTTTCGTTTCTAGTGGAAAGCTGCTTTTAACTTCTAAAACATCTTGTGGGTTGGTCATCGGCAGCAGAAAAAAACATCGTTTCGGTAAGGAGTGCTCTGTATGCCTGGAACAATGATGTGGAGATCAGATTTCCACATCCAAATATCGAACAGCAAGAGAAATGATAAGCAGCACCCAAACATTCCCAAGAATCAAGTGAATATCAGCCCCCAATTTTAATTTCCGATTAGTACCTATAATTCTGTGTTATAATTGCAATCAACGGATGTACAATTTTAGTATTTTAGTGTAGTGAAAACGGATTCGGGAACGACGGCGGCGCGGTCAGTGGAATTAGTGCCAAATTGTGGGTAGTACCGTACCGGTTGAAGTGATAATGTTTAGGCCGTGGGGAAGCGGGATTGTGTTATGTTAATTGCGTTGAATGCTGGTCTGTTCCTTGTGTGCATGTACTACAGGGGTCTGGAAATTAAACATTTTGTCATGTAAGTATTTTTCCAGTCCTGTATTGAAAAACAACAAACTTCCGACCGAATCGCAATATCGATTTAAGTTCACTATCGTCTTGGTTTGTTGGGTGAAAATTTCATTGAAGTCATTACGATTGCGCTTAATGCTTGTCAGACTAGATATATGATATATCATTTTCATTGATTAGTAATGATTTTGATTTGCTCTATTTACGGCTTGTGCTGTTTAAAATACTGCCCGTCGTAAACACATCGCAATACTGATTTCTATTCAAGTTTTTTCGACATTATTGCTCCAACAATTATCATTTCCTGCGATTTTGATTCCTAACAGAATAAAATACGATTTTGAATGAACATTGTTTTACGATACGTGGTTTACTGGGTAAAACATTACTTTATTGTGCTGATCTCGGCAAAAAGAAACAAAAATTCGGCAAGTATGTATTATTTAAGGGTATAGATTTTTTTTATTACAAAATTTTCGGCGACATCTACGAGAAAAGATGTCTCTAGGGTGTCTACTACCTGGAAAAACCTGGAAAACCGGGAATCCTCAGGGAATTTTATTTAACAGGGAAAAACCTGGAATACTCAGGGAATTTCTTGAGTACTCAGGGAAATTTTACTCCGAAAAAAAAATCATTGGGTCGTATGAACCTGGTAGTAAATATCCATATAGGAATTTCGCCACAAAGATTTTTTTCCAGAAATTCCGTCAGAATTTCTTTCTGGAACTTCTTTAACAATATCTCCTGGAATGTCTCCCAGGATTTCTTATAAAATTCCATTCCGCATTTTTGACGCTATTTTTCTTGGTATTCCTTTTTGATTTTTTTCCGGAAAGGTATACTTCCGGATTCCTTCCAGGATTCCTGAATTCCAACCGATTTCTCCTAGAGTTTTTCACGGGGATGCTATTTCTTCTCAGAGTTCCTCCAGTGTTTTGCTCAAAGAAATCTTCGTAGGATTTCTACCAGAATTTATTCCGAATACTCTATAAGAATGTCTGTCGGGATAAACCGTGGAATTTCTTTCGGCACTCCTCACGAAAATTTCACCCAATTCCTTCCGGTGTTCCTCTTGGGACTTCCCCAGAAGATCCTCACAGAACGTTTTTCAGAGTTGCTAAAGAAGTTATTCCTGGGGTTCCTACTAAAGTTTCTCCAAGGATTTCTGAAGGAGTTTTCACGAATTTACTGCAAGAGTTCCTCAAGAGATTTCTTTTATTTTTTCCTGTGATATCTTCAAACCATTGCTTTGGGCTTTCTTCGAGATGTTCTTCCTGGTCTCCTACAGGAATTTGTTAAACGTTTTTGCGATGTTTATTTTGAAGTTTTACCTGAGATTTTTCTCGGAGTATCTCCTGGAACTTCTCTCAGAAGATTCCTTCCGATGTTGGTCATGAGATGTCTCTCAGACCTTTCCTAATTAAAATACCCTGGATTTTCCCCTAAGATTTTTTTTCCAGAGTGCCTTCTGGGATTTCTACAGGAGTTATTGCTGATATTTCTCATTGAATTCTTCTCTTGCATATTTTCAGAGTTTCTTGTAGTACCGGATTTCTTATAGTGATCCACCTGAGAGTTTTTACAGATATTCTGTGCATTATTCCCAAAATTCTTCCCGGAATCTTTACCAGGAATTGTCCCGAGATTCTGGATATTCCTTCAGGAATTTCTCCCAAAGTAATTGCAGGGATTCTTCTACGGGTTTTCCTCAGAATGTCTCCTGAGATAACTTACGAAATACCTTATAGGAAATTCATGGAGAAATATTCGAGGGAATTCAAATAAAATCTTGCGAGAAACTCCGCAAAGTGTTATTGAAGAAATCTCGACAGGAACTTCAGGAAAAACCCCGAGAAAAAATGAGACATCTCGTAAAAAGTTCGAGATAATAGTAATCCCGAGAAAAAATATTAAGGACATCCAAGGAGGAATTCTGAAAACCATATGGAATCTTGAAAGCAGCTGCGAACGAAGTTCCGCGAGGAAAACAAGAGGAATATCGGAAAACTATCGGTAAAAATCCAATAGTTTATGGATAGCTGTCCCGGAAAACCGTTAAAAAAGGCATGGACACTGGCTTCAGCCGGCGGCTGTACCGATTGAACGAAACTTAACACGGAGTGGCTACGGATAAGAAGCTATTCTCGTGAAAATTTTCATCGGTCGGAGCGGGAATCGAATCCTCATCCATCCGGACTCTAACCGCATGGCTACGACATTCTTGAAGAAACTTTGAATAGTTTTGGATGGATCTTCAGGAAGAATCCAGCGAGAATCTCTAGTATATCGGAAAACCTTTGCAAAAAATATCGGGACGTACTCAAACAGATATCTCGTGTAAAAGAATTTTGCGGAAAGCCAGGAAGATACTTTGGAAGAAATTCCAGGAATAATGCTCAGAAATATTGGAAGAATTTTTGAAGAGTAGGGGAACTTACGTATTTTTCGGCAGTTTTGTTCTCTTCGTCATGGGGGTTTTTTGAAACCTGTTGAACTCAGAGTTGGCATCAAATCCTTCCCAACCAAATTGAATATGATCAAGTTTTAGGCAATTTGACCGGCATAAATCCCTCATGACGAAGAGAACAAACCTGGCAATGATACCCTAAGTCATCCTTTATAATTTTTAGAAAATTTGGGTTATTTTTTTAATTATAAACTTTCAAAATTTCATCTGGAAAAACCTGGAAAACTCAGGGAATTTTATTTTGAGTTATGAGTAGACACCCAAGTACACAATATTCATCATATATTAGGTAAAAGAGTATCAATCGAAATCGATGTCACACTCTTTTCTAGTTTTGCCTGACAAAGAAAAAAGCAGAACCTTTCAATCAGAATCCTTTTAGCAATTGAGTTGAATACCATAAAACCCTTAAACTTTCTAACTTGCACATGAAAAGCATGCACTGAACAAACGACCATATCAAACATTGATCACTTCATTTAAATCCCGAACATAGAAAATAATTTTTTTTATACACATATCTATATATATAAAAATGTAGTGGCATACGTGGGACCGCGCATAACTTGCGAACGGAGGGTCCGATTTGGGTCATCTTAGTTTTGTTCTGTTAGTTTTCACCCAAGGAAGGTTTATGAGCCATAAAACATGAACAAATTGAGAGTTTTTGAAAATCCATTCTTCATACATTTTAAACGGGGACTTGGTCTTGGCTAGGAAAAAGGAAACGTCAAAAAACGCAGTAGGCAAGACAAAGTTTGCCGGGTACAGCTAGTAATAACATAAATATTTATGCTGTAAAAACTTAAACGATTTGATGGAATACTATTTTATATGCAATGAAATATGTTATTTTACATGGCGATCGAAAGACAGTAGGATAAATTTTTATTACGTCTGGTTCATCAAAATGCAAGTCATGTGAAAAAGCATTGAGTTATATTTAAAAACAACAACATATTAACGCATTTTATATTACCTACTAGCATTCCCAACACATTAAATCCGCATTGCTTTACATACACAACGAGCGCAATCATAAAATCCATACCCGACAAGCATTCTCTTGCGTTCTCTTGCGTTCACATGCGTCGAAGCAGCTCCATCGCATCTCCGCACTCATCGCAACTCATCTACTATGTACGGTTCATGCGTTCTGCATATAGTTTCCACAGAGTGTGCTTCGACGCTTATCCGATCTCTTATCTCTTTGCATCGCACCTTACCCACTATGTGCTCAACGTTACACCATCGGCGTTCGGGTGAGTGAGTGAGTACCTATTCCCACGCTTGTTCGCAACAAGTGATCGATTGGCGGATGCGATTCGAGTGACTGTACATTATGGTGAGAGGAGTCTTCGATTTTGATACGATCCATGTATTTGGTATGGGAACGCGGTGGGGGGATAGGTGTTTAAAATCGGCCAAAAATACTTCGTCTTTTTGGATGCTCCCTTAGTAGATGCTTGAGGAACTTCCTTGCAAGGATCGGTATATTCGCCTCCCTCCATTCATATTCACACCTCTTTGCTGAAGCGAATCGAGAAAGATTCAGCAAACGGATCGTCGTGATCAAACACGCAACCCCATCACCAGTGGGAAGCGATGAGCCAGCTGTCTGACATGAATATTCGTTGCCATTCGTCGCAGTCTGGATCGCACGCGAATGAATGAATGGCGAATGATGAAGAATGCTGGTGAGCGTTCGAAGCGGCTAGTATCATAAGTAGAAGAGAATTTTTGCATGTAATGCATACATTTTTACTGTATTGTTGCTGAAATGCTAGATTAGCAAAGAAAATAATTCGAAAACATCAAAAATTCGTATGCACAATATCAAACGCATCACTCACGAATCGTATTCGCTTGCGATGCGAATGTGGACGAATGAGTAATTTCCAAGTGTGGCTTCCCACCGTTCGCCGGAGTTTGCTGTCGTCGCTGACAAGCATACACACGAACTAAAGCGACAACCGTTCGCTGCTGACTGTCTTCGCATGTGGAAGAAGATGAAAAGTGGAAATCAGGAACCCTGCTTCCTTGTGTAACTTGGATAAACCTTGAGAATGATAATACATAGAATGTTGATTAAATGGCAAATTGAGAGATGAAATTGCGGAAATAAACTCGTTCTGCTGGGATTCGAACCCATGACTTCGTATTCGCTAGACCGGCGCTTTAACCAACTAAGCCACAGAACAAGTGAAATAGCTGTAAAGAAAGCCAAAGTGACTCCGAGCGCATACCATGGCTCAGTCTTTTTCAAACCAATAGACATGTTTTTTTTTGTACACGGCTATCATATGGTTCAGCATCCTATTCAGCATCAATATTTCTATATCGTTTGCGACTTTTCCATAGTTTGTAAGAACTTTTCTCATCGTTATTTAATAAACGAACAAAACTCGTGACGCGGTTCTTAGTGACAATCCGATAGAACCACAGAAAAAAAAATCATAAAACGAGATAAAACCATCATCCTCCATGCTCCATAATCCTAGGAAACCACGCCATGGACAAATCAGCTTCCAACCCAGACCATGTCCTTCAATCTCTTTTGTATTCGAACAACGTTGCCGTCTGTCGCTACCCTACGCTGCTGGCTGCTACCACCAGACCAGATGCGATATGCCAATGACATCTTCATGAGCTTCATTCTGTCGTCTAGGAAAAGTCTTTGGTTGAAAATCAACTCCCATCCCATCCTATCGCATCGATGACGGCGGCGGTTGCCTCCGGCACCGCACTCGCTCGCAAGGCCATCAACCTTCGACTTTTCGACCGACGACGACCATCTCTCCACCGAGCCACTCAAAAACAAAATAGCATTCGACAGCAAACATCATTCCTATGGAATCGAAGAGGATTCCCCATTCGAGTGAATGGCGACGACGTCACCCGTTCCTTCCATTGTCATTCACCATCGGGAACCTAACGATTCCCCAAAGCACTACTTGACCCAGATTTTTTCCCATTCGAACATCATTCCGACCCCTTCCCACACGGTCGGTCGTTTGAATGTCTGTGTGTCTAGGGGGTACCCTTTTCTGCGGGATCATTGGGGATACATATCGGAATTCAAATCGCACATAGAATCGAATTTATTTCCACACTCGTTGACATTTTTGGATCCAGCCAGATCCTCGAAACGTGATAACTTTGAGCCTCCTCCTCCGGTCGGTCGGCACTCACTCTTCTCAGGAAAAAAGGAACACACGAGAGAGGCACATGGATGGGTTCGGTACGTGAACGTGACCATATCTCATCCCCGTTTTTTCCCGTCTCTTCGACCGTCATAGTCGGGCAACAGAAATCCTCCAACCTCAAGCTCAGAGACCCCGCTGTGCCGCGCCGTGCCTGCGGCATCAATACTCGTCGCGTCAAGTGCCTTCCAGGGAAAACTATTTCCATTCCATTACACGGGGTGAACTTCATAGTCAAAATCGAGCGAAACGATTCTAGGCAGTAAAGCTTTAGGAGGGACGAAACACGTGCTGTCAACATCCTAGACAGGGCCGGATTTAAGGGGGGGCCAGGGGGGCCATGGCCCCGGGCCCCCACATTTCAGGGGCCCCCACAAAATGTTGATCTTGTTGAGCATCTTGATTTAATTTTTATCATAAGTACTTCTACTCTCAAGATTTGTGTGAAATATTGTGCTTCAAATTAGAAAGAAGCAGATGTCTGCCTTTTAATAAAATATCAAACTTTTCCAGAAAGTAGTTAAGATTTTTATGGTTTGAATTGATGACTCTTGTGAATTGCACAAGTAATTTTAACGAAAATATATGAGAAAATCTTCACCTGATTTCTAAATGAAATCTCAAACGCTATAGAATAGAGAGTCAAAAAGTTTCTGCTGAAAATTCGTGTTTATTTCTGTCGAAAATTATTGGTGTTATTAAAAAAAAACTGAAAAAGTACTTTTCGCCAGAATGACGAAAAAGCGAACAAAACCAGCGTGTCCGATTGTCATAATTGCCTATATAAACAATCGGACATTCTTATTTTCTTCGATTTGTGAATCATTTTGGGAAAAGTGTTTTTTAGTTCTGGAGCCTTTGCCATCCTCAATTGAGCCTTAAGATTTGCAAGTGTTCCCATCAGAATAAAGAAAAGTTTTCATTGTAGAGTTTGTTTTCGCTTACCAAACTTATAAATTATTCAAATCGAACTCCAGAATTGTTTAAATATTTCTTTGATGGAACAAGCAAAAATTTTAGGTCGGATTTAGGCGAAGATCAGATCCGATTTTCTTCAATATGATAAAATCTATGACGATTTTTTCTTCCTGGCTTGAATGTGTAATTTCAGGCGAACTTTTACAAATCCATATGAAAATTGCAGTAGATATTTGTGGAGAAATTATTAAAAGATCCTGAAATATTTAAAGTTTTCCAAACAATTTTTGTTTAAATTGGCTATAAATTCGTCCGCCGAAGGTTATTATGAAATTTTACCTATATTTCTATTCAAAGTAAAACAGAAATTCCATCAGGAACTCATTATCGATTTCCGATGAAATTTTTTCAACAGCTTTTAGTAGAATTTCCGCTAAAATACCACTATGGATTTTTTGTTTCTTGAAATTTCACAAGGAGTTCTTAACAATTATTCTGCATGTTCACCAGAAACTCCTCTCGAACTTGCGTTACGAATGTTTATGCTTAAGTTCCACAAAAAAAAAATCTGGTAATCGGTCAACAACTCTATAGATGTCATCAATGATTCCGCCAGAAATTCTATATTTGAAGGTTGGCCCCAAAGATAGCGCTATAAATTTTATCTGAAATTTATCGAAAATGTAGCCTATGAAATCTATTTTTAAATTTCTTAAAGGACTTTCCCATGCACAGAAAATAATATGTAATTAAAATTCAGCGAGAAATCATGCACATAAAGGGAATGCTAGAGTTAGTGCATATTTACATGAGATATCATGTAAATTTACGTTACGTTCGTGTAAATTTCCGCTAATAGTCGCGTAACCGGTTAGAGTCCATGATGGTTTACGCGATGGTTGGCGGAAATTTACACGATGCTAATGTAATTTTACATTATATCTCATGTAAAAGTGCACTAACTCTAGCATTCCCTTTATGTGCATGATTTCTCGCTGAATTTTAATTACATATTTTTTTCTGTGTGAATTTCTACTAGATCAATGGAATCTAATACTATGAACACTCTCGGATAAAGCGTTATTTACTTGATAAAATTTCTTTTACAATCGTCTTCAGACTAGATTTTCATATCTGGATCTCTGTTATGCTTAGTTTATAGTAGATGCCTTAATTATGGTTGCACTTTTTTAGCTAGATTATCATTTCTTAATAACAACCCTTATTTTTGGAAGAATTTTCCATATTTTCTTGATTTTTCTACAATGAAAAAAAAAATCCTCTAAAAAGAGGGCCCCCACAACACTGTGGCCCCGGGCCCCCACATTTGTAAATTCGGCCCTGATCCTAGACCTAGATGGTTCGGAAAAATGCCACTGATGATGTGCACAGTTCGTTCGTGACGTGCCGATACCTACCTAACAACATATAGTGAATGGTGTATTACAAAGATCAGTGTCTGGTGTTTTGTAATAGAGGTGGGTGGATTACCTTAGAAAGTCCATCCCATGTAATAATTCATATTCCAAACGGTTTTAAAGCTTCGTCATAGACTCCGGGAAACTTTCCGAGGTTTCCCAGTTTTTCTCAGAATTTCTTCCAAAGTTTCTCTCGGATTTTTTCCTTTCCGAAGATTGTCTGGATACCTTCCTATGTTCCCCCAAGAATTTAATAGATCATCCCAAATCCCAAATCATGTTAAACTCTGAGAGAAAACTCGTTGAAAACTCTCAGAGAAATCCCAGATGAATCCTGCGGTAAATTCTGCAATAAACTTTAAGAAATATCTCAAAGGTAACTGCTGTAGAAATCCCGAAAGAAACTGTAGAAAATGCTCCAGGAATTATTCCGGATGAAAACTCGTGAGGAACTATGAATGCGAGACAGGATAAACCCTCTGGAAGAAATCTCGGGACAAACTCCTGCAGAAAATCGGTGAAAAACTCCTGAAAAAATCAGGATAGAACTCTAGTAGAATTCCCAGGAATAACCCCTAAAAAATATCTGGGAGAAATCTCGCGAAAATTTCTGGGAGAAATCCCAGAAAAAACTTCTGGGAAAATCCTGCAAGGAACGTCGGAAGGATTCGCTGAAAATCATCCAAGAGGAATCCCGAGACTAGAAACCCAAAGAAAAATTTCGCGGAACCATCTGAGAAACATCCGGAAAGAAACACGTGTAGAGATCCCGGGATAAATCTTGGGAAAAAATCTCACGAAAATGTCATGGAGAAAACGCAGGATAACTTCCGGGAAATCACGCGAGGAACTACCAGGAAAACCTGTGGAAGAAATCATGGAAAAAAATTCTTCAGGATCCCCATCAAAAATTCCAGGAGAAATCGTCGTAAACCAGGAATCCTGAAAGGTTCTCATGGAGGAATCCCAAAAAAAGGATAAATACTAAGAAAAATGCCATAAAACACACGGAAGAAATTTTGTGAGAAATCCTGGAAGGCATTCTAAGACGTTTCTCCAATGATATTCTAAGTAGAAACTCAGAAGGAATTTCTGGAGAAAACTGCAAATATCTGCTTGATCTAAAAAAAATCTAGGACACCCGATATTCTACCAGCGGTTATTCCTGAGTCTTCTCCAATTGTAGTTCCTCCCTGATATTTTCGCGAGATTTATCCGGAACGAGAGTAGCTCCACGAAAATATCCAGAAGTTTCTCTAAGTTTTTTTTTTAATTTTTTTTTTCGTGGTTTTTAACTCTAATGCTAGTTCTTTGCAAGTTTTTTTTCCCAGAGGGTCTCTCCGAATTTCGTCAAAAAACAGTGAGTTTTCCTTAGTTTTTTTTTCAGATTTTATCTCGAAGTTTTGTGCGGGATCTTTCTAAAAGATTCTTTAGGAATTGAAAGTACTTTCCGGAATCCTAATAAAATTTACAAGTTTTTCTGGGAATATGTTTATAGGAGATTTTTTAAGATTTGCTTCCAAACATCTTCGTGTAAATGCGAACCACAGTTTTCTCAAAAGGATTCATCTCAGGATTTCTCTAGGAAGATGGGATTTCACTTAGTTTTTTCCGTAATTGCTTCAGAAATTCAAGATTTCTCCGATGGCATAGGCCATCATATCTTCGGATCTACAAGTTATTTAGTGAATGGTGTTATTATTAACTTTTACAGTTTATGCTAACGTAAGAACTTCACGACACACACGAGACGCGACATGAGACAAGACATAACACTTATCGTTCTTACAATCATCAAGAAAAGATTGAAATTACCTTCACGTCAACCGGTTTCGGTCGATACGATGGTGTTATATGGATGAAATTCATGCTCACCACAGCCTCATGCAGCTATGGCGAAAATGGCGAGTTAAATGTTAGTTTGGGGATCTCCAAAAACTGTCATTAGTATAGGGTTTTGGATCCACACGCGATAAATCTGAAACGTTTTGAAATCCTTGTGTAACCTCCTGAAACGCCTTAAATCGCTTTTAAAACCATGAAGCCTCCTGAAGCACAGCCTATTAAGTTTCATAGAATCCATCTGAAATCGCTTTCAAATCCGTGCAAACCCCTCCCCCTTAATTTTACCTTGAACTCACCTGAAAGTCTGAAAAGCTCTCGAAACCTCCAAGAATCAATCAAAATCCTCAAGTAACGCTTCAAAACGCATCTGCAATCCTTTGAACACCTTAAAATCATCGGTAATTATCTGAAACGTATTGGAACGCATTTAAATCCCCCCTCCTGAAGTTCACCCGGAAGCCTTTAAAGCCCTGTAAAATGTCTCTGAAGTCTCCTAAAATGCCCTGAAACACTGCACAGTGGTCCACGAACCAGATTTACGAGGAAAGATGCATTGAACGCCTTCAAATGAGCTTTTAGGCAAATATGGTCTTCTACAAAGTTGTCCCTAATAATAGGGCGGGCCCTCTTTCCAATGTGCATGAAAATTTAGGTGGTCCATATTTTCAAAGAAATTGGTAAGCAAAGTTCAGGAAAGTTGTAGATCTATCAATTTTGAGCAAGTTTGCTGAAGACACTTTTTATGTAGCTTTAAAATTGACTGATCTAGTGGTATTTTTCTGAATAAGCTTAGGGTGGTTCAAGAAAAACCGGTTTTCTGGCGTTAACTTTTTCTGTTTGAATTTTTCATCAAAGTCGCCCAAGAAACACTTGTAGAGCATTTGAAGACACGTCGTTTTGTGCGCTGAGATGGTCGTTATCTCTTTTGGTTCAAAAGTTACAGGTGTTTTTCTTGAAAAATCATAGTTTTTTAAAAAGGTGTCATGACGGGTTGGGGCAAACATAAAAAATATCTTTTGCCCGCATTCAAAAGAAGAAATGTTGTTATAAAACATATCAAAAGATTAGAGGGGTGTTATTTTTGTAACTCAAGTGAAAAATACTTGAAAAGTGCCTTTTTTCCTAGAAAATCATTAATATCTTTTGAACGGAATGACGTAGCAACATTCTCAGCGCATGAAAATATGCGTTTTTTGAAGCTCTAAAAGTGGTTCTTAGGCGACTTTGACGAAAAATTTGAAACAAAAAAGATAAAGCAATAAAATGACTTGTTCTAGCGTCACCCTATGAAAACTATGGGAAAACGCTCCAAATTTGGTCAAAACAGTTTAAACGCTTTATCTTTTTTGTTTCGAATTTCTCCTCAAAGTTGTCTAAGAACCATTTTTAAAGCTTTAAAAAACGCACATTTTCGTGCGCTGAGAATGTTGCTACGTCATTCCGTTCAAAAGATATTGATGATTTTCTAGACAAAAAGGTACTTTTCAAGTATTTTTCACTTGAGTTACAAAAATAACACCCCTCTAATTTTTGATATGTTTTATAACAATATTTCTTCTTTTGAATGCGGGCAAAAGATATTTTTTATGTTTGCCCCAACCCGTCATAACACTTAAAAAAAAAACTATGATGTTTTAAGAGAAACGCCTGTAACTTTTGAACCAAAAGAGATAACGACCATCTCAGCGCATGAAACGACGCGTCTTCAAATGTTTTACAGGTGTTTCTTGGGCGACTTTGATGAAAAATCGAAACTGAAAAAGTAAACGCAAGAAAACCGGTTTTTCTTGAACCACCCTAAGCTAATTCAGAAAAATATCTCTAGATCGGTCAATTTTACAGCTACATAAAAAGTGTCTTCAGCAAATTTGCTCAAAATTGATAGATCTAAAACTTTCCCGAAGAATGTATACAGTTATTCTTGCAAATAAAAAAGTTTGGTTCCCAATTTCTTTGAAAATGTGGACAACCCTAATTTTCATGTATATTGATAAGAGGACCTTATTTTAAGGAACAACTTTGTAGAAGACCATATTAATCTAGAAAATCATTTGAAGGCGCAGAATGCATCTTTCCTCGTAAATCTGTTTCGTGGACCATTGTGCACTGGGTTGTCAGAGATAAACCTCTGTGAGACCATCCTAAAGTTTGGCACAAATGTCCAAAATACACGAAAACGTGCCTCGGAACTTGGCGTTCTGATACCATGAAGCTAACCTGAGAGCCTGAGTTTTCCAAACCCCTGAAATACCTATAACTCTTCAGAAATCCCAGCAAAGCATCCTAAAAGGATCGGATACACCTAGGCAGCTGCCTCTGACCACCCTGAGGCTCACCTAAGAGGCTCAGAAGCCCCTTACAGCCCCTCTCAACACATTGAAATGGCTTCTTAAACCCCTAAAGCTCGCTTGGAAGCCTTTTTCAATTTTTTTTTTATATTTGTGAATTTTAAACCTGGAAGCTTGAAAAATCCCCCCGGGAACCGCTCTGAAATGCTCTGCAACGCCTTTGAAAAAACAAGGGGTCACCTGTAGCCTGTGCAACCCACTAAACGCCTCCGGAACCCCCTGAAACATACCCTTAAACCCCTTGTAACCCTCTGAATCATACTGAAACACCTTAAAACTGCTCTGAAATCCGTTTAAAGCTCAATCGTAAGCCTGTGATGCCCCTTCAGCCCCTGTTAAGCCTTTTGAAATACCCTGAAATGCCTCTGAAAGCACCATGGAACCCCCCCTTAAGGTCACCTGTGCGCTTGAGCTTCTTGAACTCCTGAAATATTTACCTACAAAGTACTCTTCAAGAAGTTCCACTGATACGCCTCTAAAATCTTCCAGAAACTCTCTTGAAAGGCCCCTAAAACTTCGTATGACTGCATCATAACAACTTCTTGCCAATTTTTCTCTCTTGTCGAACGAGTATGCATACTTGGTCAGTAAATTTATGCTCAGATGAGCAACCATAGAAGGGCCCATATAGCCGAGGCGGTAAACGCACGGGTATTCAGCATGACCATGCTGAGGGTGACGGGTTCGATTCCCGGTCGGTCCAGGATCTTTTCGTAAAGGAAATTTCCTTGACTTCCTTGGGCATAGAGTATCTTCGTGCCTGCCACACGATATACGCATGCAAAATGGTCATTGGCAGAGGAAGCTCTCAGTTAATAACTGTGGAAGTGCTCATAGAACACTAAGCTGAGAAGCAGGCTTTGTCCCAGTGAGGACGTTACGCCAAGAAGAGGAGAGGAGAGCATGAGCAACCATAGAGAACCCGTTACACATGCTAAATATTTAGTCGAACAAACTGAACATTCGCTCAACACAAAGCGAACCATGACAGTCTTGGAATAATGTCTACCTGGTATGGCAACTATTTGTCCAACTGATTTGTCAAGCTGATGACCATCTTTAAGACATTTATGATGCATTTTCTACAATATGTCCCTTGAAGCAGTGCTGCGAAATATCGCGACCTTCATGAGAAAATCGTTAGATCTGATTTTTGGCATCGTCGTTCCCAAGTGATATAAACTAGTCAGCATATCAAGCTCGTAATGACACGCATTTTGTCGCGGATTTCATCCCTCGCCTCTTTGCAGCAATGGTAGTTGCTGAGAGTGAGTGCTTCAGGCGTGTTGCGAGAGAATCATTCTCTCCGAGTAGTGATGCATGACAGATGACAGGTAAAGTGAGAGAGTTTATTACGTAGTGCGAATAGGGCACCGCACTGTTTGGATTTTGTATGGGATTTTGAAGTTTCGTGGCCTTGTTGTTTACAACATTTCTGTTAGAGTGAAAGAGAAGGAGATAATTTCATGCAGTTCCCTATTGTGCGTGCGTTCTTAAATGAACCATGCGAAACGGATGAGATTTGTGACGGCGTGCCGTGCTTGAGCTAATCCATTCCATATGCATCGCTTCGCATACACCGTTGTGCATGCCTACAGCAAGTAGTGAAGAAGAGACTCGTGATAATCATATCCATCTCAGTGGTGATGGTCGCAGAACAGATGACAGGTGACTTGTATTGCATTCCGTATTATATGGTATTAGTGACTGTAGCGAATTTTTAGGTGCAAAGACAGGGTGTGAGGGTGAGACAAGTATAGTTTTTATCAGCGTTGATGTGACTAGTGCGGTGATGGTTCGCGGCACTGCTCTGAAGTTTTACCTACTAACTAGACGACAGACCGCTAAGGACAGTAAAATAATCGTCCAAAAGAAATGACGATCAATCGATTGTAACTTTTGGCAGAAGAAAAACTGTGACTTCTCCCCATTCTCTCCCGATCCTCAAAGTAAATTTTCGTACTTAATTTTTTACGTCAAGTGCACTTAAAAATGGATTCAATTTCCAACTTTCCTCCTTCAAAAGCCCCTTGTCCTTTGCACTACAGTATGCGGCAGGAAAAAATGCGAAAGTGTTTTTCAACTTCAAACCTCCTTTTCGTCCATTTGACATTAACCAATCTATGTTTCAACGTTCCATGATCTATAATAGGCTAGTTTTCTGAAAAGTTAATTAAAAAAATTGCCATTTTGGTCACTAACCTTTACAGGGCGGCGCCTGAAGATGAGGACAACCAGAATTTTCAAACTGCAGAAAATCGCACAGGTCGCTAAATTTCGCATCTGATAAAACTAAATTTTTGATTTTCTCTACAATATCATCAAATATATGTACTTATTTCACCTGGTATGTGAAACTACATGGCTCTCGATCAGTGTGGTCGGTTGTTCATCGAATTTGAGCTAATTTTGTTACTGTTATAGTCATTTTGTTTAATGACCATTGGGCGCGCAGTTTATTGATATCCGCTTATTAGTCCTACATTATAACATGTTAAACATCAAATGTGTTCATTTTTATTTTTCAGTGCTAGAATATAGACATTGACTGATACACTGTCATGAAAAAATAGTCATATATATCCCATATTTAGCGTGTAATAGTGCCTTGAACTTTTCGCATTTTTTCCTGCCGCACCCTGTACTACTTCATGCTCATACATAGGTTCACATCCTCTGGCAACAACGGCAAGAAACGGGATTTCAATTTTTCCAAGTCAATTCCACACTTGCACACACACACAGTTTTCGGGAAAGTTTTCCTTCGGCATATCGTTTGTGTTGTGTGCCCGAAGCAGTTTTTCACAGGTCGGTAAACACAAATCCTAGCAGCTATAGCTCGCTCCTTCCGGCTAATCATTCTCAGACTCTCCATTTTCGGTGCAAAGTTGTCCGATTAAATATTGTTGCTTATTTTTTCGGTGCTAGTGTTGGATTCTTGTTCCACTCGCTTTTCCTGTGGTTTCGGTCGGATCCGGCCTGCAAATGCGGAGCACTTTTCTCGATTTTCACACATTTTCGCCGAACGTCTGTGTGGTTTGGAGTGGTTCAAGAACCAGGAACGCTTTTGATTGCGCGATGCGATGGAGCCGCGAGAAGGGCGTCGTGATAATTGGATTTAAAAAATTGCCCTCACGCGATTGGGTAGCGTTAGTGGAGATGGGGTGGTGGTTATGGAGAAGATGGAAATGCATTTTGTGTGACGAATGGTTTTGACTTTTATGAGAAGGCGTGATTTATTCAAATAAATATCGTTCAAGTTGCTTGACTTTCAGGGTTTTCAACAAACTACACTCTAATACTAATACATTCGAGACTCTGAGGTCAGCAGACCAACTCCAAACTGTTTCTGAACTTGAAAGCAAATTCTAATGGATCCAAGAACTCGGTAAAATTCCACCGTAGAATTAATTATTTACTTAACTGTTTCGAATTTCATCGTTCACCGAAACACCGTCACCGCCACGAAGTCGCGACGTCGGACAATTTTCTCCACACCACCATTCAATGAAAAATTCAGTCCCAGTCCTCTGTTGGTCTTCCACAAAAACGTCCAATTTCTCCACCTTTCGCCTCCAGTATCCATCCGGTGGTGGTGGTCTCCATCAATCGACCACGGCACTAACTGCCTTGACTGCCTGGCTTACTGTTGTTGTTCTTTCGATTCTGTAGTGATTTGTTTCCCCGAATCGAAATCGGGTCGAAGTTAAAACTTTACGAGGGCCGTAAATTATGTTCATTCCAGTCGGTAGTGGTACGGAAAGGTGCAACCTGTTCAGCTTCGGATTCCGTGTCGAGAAAAGCAAGTGTCTGTGCGCCGTTACCGTGTTGTTGTCGACGTTCACAAATTTGTGTTTCCACGTTCACGATTTCGCTTGGCTGGTGGTGCTTCTTTCCGGATCAGGGCACCCACCTCTTCTCGTTGGTTGGTTGGAGTTAATGAAGTGTGCCTCGTTCGTTTGACTGCCACCGGCGCGGCGCGGCGACGGCGACACCATGCCAGCCAGCACCACCGACCGGTGTTGCCTTGATTTGGCACAAATTTCCAGCGACGACCCCATTAAATCTAATCGAGTAATCCCCGCTTAGATAAACGTACCCGAGCAAAAGGTGGTGGTTGATATGGAAAACGCGCGCGTGCATAAAGTCAACCGTCACGACATTCACCCGTATATTTCGGTTCCATTCCATTCCATTCTGTTCCGTTCTGAGCTCACAGTCGGGAAATTCTTTGGAAACCATTGCCGAGTTTGTTGGTCCCGTGATGGTTGTGCCGACATATATACTTACATGGCTGCGACTCGTCGACGCAGTATTTTATTTTTAAAACAACGACTCCCGAACCGAGAATGATTTTCCACCAAATGGGTATGATTCATAAGGGTGGAGCGGTGATGTGCATTTCTCCGTAATTTGGTCGGTACAAGTGAATTTTCTAATGTTCATGGCTCTGCATATGATCTAATCTAAACAAATTAACGAACTTTGAAATAATGAGGATTATTAGAATGTAACCACAATATTATGAATAGGTATGTATGTTAAAAGTAGCCTCCAGGCAATATCTTGAAGGTTATCACTAGGCAAGGATGGGATATGTCATGGAATTTCATGAAAAAACTGTCATGACATTTTTTAATTTAAACCACTTTTGGTGTAAATTTCAATCCATTTTCATCACCAGTCCATACTGGGACAAGTTATGGAAAATAAACGATGTTGTCGATAAACATTTCTGACTAGGGACATAGAAATTAGCAAATAACAAAATTACATTTTTATGACATTTCCCATGCCTGCGCTCTAGGTTACTATTATTTAGAAATCAGAGTGTTTCGTTTTTCATGATAAAATCATAGAAATCTCAGGAAATTCTGGTAAGAGATTTTTTAGTCATAGAATTGAATTGAAAAATAAGCTTGGGATTTGCTTGTCCATACTTTGTAATAAATAAAGATCAATTGCGTCACCGAGACAAACTGGTGAAGTGTCGTAACAATAAATGTTTTCAATAGTTGTATAAGTACGATTTGAATCTTCTTAAAAATTATCTTGTGGATTTTATAGAAATATTGTTTGCAATTTTCGAAAAACAATAAATTTTGAACGGTAATATTGCTTAAACAAATTTCATAAAATAGTTTCTAGTGGATCTCAGAAAAAAACCGATGTGTTCCAAAACTAAATATTGGATAAAATGTCTGGTGCGACTTTAAAGACAATACAATTTTTATGTGTTATACCTCTAATTGTAACCCTCAGAGTAGAAATAGAAAATGTCATGAAATTTTATAAAAAAAATATCGTGATGTCATGATGTCATGATATTTTTTTTATAAAATTCCATGACATTTCCTATTTCTGCTCAGAGGGTTACGGTTAGCAGGCTTGATATTCCTCCTCGAAATCAAAAGAGTTGTTTTGCAATAAGCTCTAGAGCGGTGTTTTGCTTCTGCCTCGTCGCGAGGGAGCGAACGAACCCCAAACAGAGAGGCAATAAAAACTGAGCGAGGAAGAGGGGAACGAAAAAAGAGCCGATGGTTATTTCGGGTTTCTGAGTGCGATTTTTGCCTCGAGAGTCTTTCTTTGTATGGGAGTGGAACTCCCGAGTGCTTTTTGAGTGTGAGTGGACGTGAGAAACACAATAAGTAATTATGAGTGTTGGACGAACTCCTCGCTGCGCGACAAGCTCGTGCTCGGTGCTGTTGAGGATTTGCGTTGTGATTTCGGAGTTTTATTTTCACTCCTCAGAAAATCGCCGAAATCGCTTCCTTATTTTCTCGCGAGGAAATTTCTGTCAAGCCCAACGGTTTAAGATGTAACACATAAAAATGGTTATTTATTTATTTATTTATTTATTTATTTTTTAACTTTTAATTTTGTAAGAGGGAAAAGCCCCTTTGAGTGATTTCCAAATTCACATGTTGAAATCGTTCTCAAAAAGGCATAAAACATAAAAATGGTTTTGTCTTTAAAATTCGCACCAGAAATTTTATTTAGAACACCAATTTACACGATTTCCTGTGTGAATTTACATATGTCAATATGTACAATATGTCATATGTACAATCCTTAATACTGGAAAATGAATATTGTCGTCGATATAAACCTTTTAGCAGCTACAGTGAAATTAACAAATAACCAAAATATATTTTCGTGACATTTCGCATCCCTGCTTCTGAATGAGTTCGCAACAGTATCTTCTTGGCATCTTCAAGGTGAACTGTTTTTATTGAAAAACTTTGTGTTCTTCTCTATGCAAAAGCTTTGCGAACTGTCAGTCTGCGCGAAAACCATTCATACTATCTCATATAAACACGAAACACTTGTTCCAAATTTGGCCAGATTTTCATCTTCAAATTTCACGAGAGTTTCAGAAAGGATTCGGAGGAGTTCCATGGGGCTTTTATTGGGGTTTTAGGGATGTTTCAGAGGAGTTCCAAGGATTTTCAGTTTCAGGAGGTTTCGGGAGGATTGCAGATGTATTATCGGGGATCGGGGATTCAGGAGGATTTAGGGGCTTTCTAGGAAGTTTCATGGGGGTGTCAAAAAGATTTCAAGGCGCTTCATGAGAATTTGAAAGTGATTTTCGTATGCTCTCAAGGAGGTTTCAGGGATGTTTCAGAGAGGTTCATAGGAGTTTTAGAAGATGTTGGTAAGTGGTTTCCAGAGGTTTCAGGGTGCTTCCAAAGAAGTTTCAGGGCTGGGAGGGGCTTCATGGTGTTCTAAGACGTTTCAGGGGATTTCTTAGGGGTTCTCGGAGGTTTATGTCTCTAAGGGGCTTCCAAGAGGGTCTCAAGCAGTTTTTGGGGTGTCAAGGCGTTCCAGGGGTTTCGAGTGGAAGCAGGGCGGTGCCAAGAGGTGTTTTAGCGGGGTTTCATCAAAATGTACCAAGGCGTTTCTAGACGTTTCAGAGGTGTTTGGAAGCAGTCTTGTAAACATTCGACACTTTTCACTACCTTCATTTCGGTGCCGAAGCTTGCTTTATTACAGTGATCCTGAGCCTAACTGTCTTTGCGGGCCAAAATTGAATTTTTAATAGAGGCTGCGGGCCGCAAGTCGTTCAAGAGTTTATTATCAACAATTTTCAAGATTCAAGACAAAATCCATTTGTCGATTTTTTGAAAATATTGAACAAGGGTAAAGATCTCCTGCCCTTTATGAAAAAAAAAAACAATTTTGAAACTGTGAGGTTTTTTGAAACATCTCGTGGATTTTGAGAAATTTCAGAATAATTTGTAGGGAATTCAGGGTTCTCGGACGAAATTCGCATAAACTGTCTGGAGATACTGTTGTGGGACTTCTTGAGGTTTTTTTTAAGATATCTTGCGTAATTTCTCAGAAAGCCAATGAAAAAAACCTGCAGACATGATTTTCTGAGCAATGTGTGTAAGTATTTGTAGCCTATTTAGAATAGACATTTTAAGAAGAATTTCCAAAAATATTGCTAGGCGAATGAAGAGAATCTAGCCCTTGATCTTGCTCAATCTCTGAAGTTTTTTTTTATCGAGATTCCCAAAGTTTGGGCAACACTTCCTTTTGAATTAAGGCAATAATTATGTAAAATGGTTTTGAATAGTGTCCTGGTAAAAGAGTTGAAATTTAAAGATTACAAGGATTTTTAAGCCGATTTTAATTTTATTTTCGTGAAATTAAACAAGTTACTAATGACAAGTTCTGCCACAACTCCAAAATCCATGGAAGAGTAGGGTAAAATTTATTCTAAACTGATTACTCAAGTGAAACAATAATCTTAACTAACAGTTTCAAATGTTTTTGGGACAAAATTCGAAAAATTTGTCTCTTACCGTATGTAAAACTTTGAAAAATCTTACTTCTTTTGAAAAACTCTCCATGATCAGCAATTAGTATTCATTCTCATAAAGGTTTTAAAATATAGTGAAATTTCTGATTTTCATTATGGAATCTATGAGTGGGCCACTTCCCAATACATTTCAAAATCAGCTTGCGGGCCGCACAAAACCTGGTCGAGGGCCGCATGCGGCCCGTGGGCCGCAGTTTGGTGACCACTGCTTTATTACATTTATGCGCAACCGTTACCTCTTACACACAACACGAGCTGTAGGACAAAGATATATAAATAAACATAAAACAGGGTCAAATCAATGTCGTCTGACACGATGACATTTGTCTGATTCTAGCTTTTCGCATGGATTTCAGCCAAATTCGATTATGAATGTAATAATAGTTTATTCTTGCTTGGCCAACACAGCTCTCATTGTGGAAGAAGACGGAAATAACAAAAGCCGAACCGTCTCCCGAAGACGCAATCGTGGTCAAGTGCATTCGTTTGACATTTTTGTTTCGCACGGTAGTTTGATTGCTTGTATTGCGAGTGTCGGAGACAATGGCAGCCGAATATCGACGAAAAGGTGTCAATGACTGTGATTTCTAACAAGACTGCTTAGAAGTATCGCTGCAACCACCTGAAACCTTCTGGAACGTCCCTGGGAATACCTCTGGAACACTCTCGGAACACCCCTGAAAACTCCTCAAACTCCTGGAACTTGAAACCTGTATACACTCCTGGAACATCTCTCAAACCTCCTAAAACCTCCCGAAATGCCATGAAATCCCTTGACTTTCAATACCCTGAAATGTCTCTGAAACCACCTGAAATCCCCTTGAACGCCCCAGAAACCCCTGTTTCAATTGTTGAACATAACTTGGAACGCACTTTGGTCTGGCATGCAGTATTATTAAATTGGCATATGTACGAATTTATTTTCTTGGCTCCAACGTTTCGATCCCCATTTGGATCTTCATCAGGGATCTATTTTTATTTGTTTGACAGACTGAAACATTAATTATTAATAGTCGTTTTAGATGTAACATAAACTTACAAAGAATTATTCGTAGCAAAAAAAAATGTTGAAAACTTTTAATCAAAAACGTCAAATTTATCACAAATTTCTCTAGAATTCTGATTTAATGATTCATTTTGTATCTCTATGTTGTACATTACATTTTTGACCGTCATACTTTTGCGTATATGCAGCAAATTCTGCCAGATTTGAGATATTTTTTTTAAATTCCACAAAAAGTGTTGAATTTTCAAAAAGTTGATCAAAATGTTTTCTAGACTCTGATAGAAAATTGTTGACAGTGAAATTTCTTCAGAAATGTGCCCAGAAATTAAAAAAAAAACTTTTTCCATGCAGTCCATTTGCGTCCATTCTCGAATTTCATATAACGAATGCCTTCGGCGATACTATTGGGATTTCCTCCACAGTAGCTCCTCTGCTTCATTTCTCAGTGTCAGAGGAACTGTTTGGAACTCTCTGAGACACTCTTTTCAGAAATATTCTTAACATTACTTGAGGAACATCATTTGATTTACGCTCGTCCATAATTTGCGTAGACTCTTATGTAATGAGTGGGAGAGATGGTCCGGCAAATGTCTACAGCTCATAGGTCTATTATACTTATTTAAAAAAAAGATGTATGAACAGAAGTCTACTACAGGGTAATTCAGTTTGAGATGGCCAAAAATAAGTCTACTAAGTTTATGGACAACGCCTAAGAAAGCAATACACATTTGCTTTACGTTGACAGACATACTCAGGGAGTAGGTGGTGGCAATTTTCCATATTTATGCTACAATTACGCTTTTTAATATCCTTATGTACGCGTCCTATTGCTAGTAACGTATCCTCGTATCGTAAGGATAATCACTCTAGATGACCATGTCGTTAACAAACACAATCGCGATGAACGCATTGATACAATGGAAACTCACAATACGCTCTAACTTGCCTTTTTTTTTTTGATAGCATCCCAAAGCACGTTACCGTCGCTCGGACGCAGAAATTATGGCACTCACTACCGTAGTCAAGTTTGGTTAGTCTGAGGGTCAATTGCTGTTGATAGTTGGTAGTTGTTGATACTACCTGGAACAGGGGGCTGCGGTTCAATTTGCTTTGGCATGATTTTCTTTTTCAGCGACAGCCACACTCAGTGCTGTGCAGTTTCAGGACGGTTAATGCCGAACGAAGTGACCCTCACTTCAAATTACAAATGCTGAATATCAAACGTTTGTCATTTGAAGTGAGCGTCACTGTGAGTGTCGTTAGGCATCAACCATCCTGAAACTGCACAGCACTGAGTGTGGTTGTCACTGAGAAGGTCTTTGTTCAAAACCGGCAAAATTCTACTTTTTTTGTAGCTGATTCAATGCTAGCAGTAGAGAGACATCCAGTCATCGAGACAATGTAAAAACGCTTGCTCCAAAATTTCGCAGATTCTTTAAGAATTTTGTTTTGAGGATAGAAAACGCCTCACCCTAACTTCCCATACAGATTGTATAGCCAAACGTAGAAATGGAGCAACATCCGTGTCCTCCAAGCTGTCGACATTCCGCGCGCGTATATGGGCCGCAAAAAGGTTCCGAATTACGCGAACGCGAAGACGACACAGTTAGATACCAACGAAACCAGAGAGCGAAAAAAAGAAACGTCGACGTCGATTGAACGACGACGACGAGCGTGAAGCGAAAAGGTGAAAATGGGTTCTCTGCCCTGACGGTGGTAGGCCTGGCCTGCGGCTTGATGTTTTTCTTCAATTCTCGCTTTCGACAGCTCACTTGGCTACCGATGGATGACGAGCGATCGTACCCTGGGTGCGGGGCGGCGGTCCGAGGATAGATGTATCCAAAGATGAATGTACTCCCGCGAGAAATGATGGACTGATGGATGGCTGGCTGAGTGTGGTCTTCTTCTTCTTCTTCTTCCGTTCGCCACTGCCAGTTTACCAGGGCCATTTGGCAATGGTTGCCGTTGGCAGAACTACCTAGCTTGCTACCTACTACTGAGGTTGGGAGCCAGAATGTGGTGTGTACAATTTTGTTTTATGTTTCCTATGTTGGCCAAGCCGAGGCGAGGGCCGGAGTTGAGAACGTCGTTGTTCGTGACTGCCCATGGATGAAATCTGGCTCACCACTGACTAACGGAACTGGAAACCTGCGATCGGTAAAAGTTTACGACTCTGGAGCACGTTTATTTTGTTAGGAATTGTTGGTGATGATCATTTCAATAATTGAAGGTTTGATAATTGCATTTTTTTTTTAAATACAGCTTTAGAAACTCGCATAACTTGAACACAATGTTCAAAGGCATTTTAATATTTTTTCCACTGTTTTTCCATTCCGCTTTCTTTTATACATCTCTTGTTTCCAATAGCATGTCTTATGGAAAGAGATGTTATATTTTATGCAGTGCACACAATTTATCAGCACCAGCTCATTTGAAGAAAACTTACGAAGACACGATTGGATTTTTAGAAATGTATATCATGAACCATGAACAGTGAAATATAAACATTACTCATCGAAAGTTAGCAACAAATTGATCAAAATTTCTCTACAGGAGTTTCGAAAGCAGTGCTGTGAATCATCGCGACCATCACGAGATAACCATTAGATACGATTTTTGGTATCACAGCGATAGCGATACGAATCAGCTAGCATATCACGCCGAAAACGACTCACATTTCATGACTTTCACCCTACGTTGTGCGTGCCTATGCTTCTTACAGCAAGAGGTGAAGGAAAATGTCATGATTCTCATATCCATATCAATGGTGATGGTCACAAAACGAGGATCGAAGTGTTTTACAAGCATTGAATCCTACTATCACTGCTACATTTTTCGGATAGGTTATGGTTAGGTTGTGAGTTTTTTGCTGTGATAGTAGTATACTGATATTTGGTAATCTAATTCTATCTTTTCCCTACCAAAATTGGTTGTTATTATTTTGAATTTCCTTATTACAGTCAGGTTTTTGTTTTACGCGGGGGATACGTACCGCGTAAAAAAAACTCAGTTCAAAATTAAAAAAAACCGCGTAAAAAAAGTCTCACCATTTCTCGACGAATCATGCAAAAATAAGACGATGATTTTTTTTTGTATGGAGTTTTTTTTACGCGGCCGCGTAAATCATAACCGCGTAAAAAAAGACCTGACTCCTACTGTCAACTCGATTCACCTTACTCTGGTGATGAATCATTTGTATCACACTAACTACTCCTGTCCTTTCTGTGAGTTTAAGCTTTCGCTGAGTTTTAATCTACCTCATCATGATCCCAATACCGATTCCCATCGACGCCACAAAAACAACAATCCATGGAAACTGCGACTGACAAATTTTCTCTATGATGGTGTCGATAAATGCGTATTTCACACCAACCTACCGACATGCGATGACGACGATTTCGCCTTGCTTCCGGAAAGTGTTCCCATATTTCCTTCGTATTGATCTCAGCTAGTTGTTTTGTTTATTCGTTCGACCCACCCTTCCCGTGCGTTTCCCCATTCTCACTTGACGGCCGTGTGCCGCTGCTTCTGCTGTAAATCGTTCGTAATCTTAACTTCTGCGTATTCTCAAACGTCATCAGCGTTCTCGCCATCATTCATCGATCAGATTTTTAAAAATTGAGTGTGCGAACGAACAGTGTATGAAGTAATGGTCCGGACCAGTTTTGGTCAGGTTGAATCTTGATGGCAACAATAAAATTGCATAGGCTAAAACAGGTCGTGCAATTTTAGAATTCCTTCCTGGAATTGACATCTCGACTGACTTATACGAACTTATCTTAAGGTGTAAATTTACAGAACAGAGGATTTTACGTATTGTAGAACGTAATTTCTAACGAGTCGTCAGTATTTTCCATTTTTCTTCCTCGACTAAATTTTACATATGTTATGTAATTTTCAGTAATGACTGTAAAATTAAATCGTAGTAAATTTGACCATTTATGTTCAGCCGTTGAAATTTACG
This sequence comes from Aedes albopictus, assembly GCF_035046485.1. Lineage (NCBI taxonomy): Eukaryota > Metazoa > Arthropoda > Insecta > Diptera > Culicidae > Aedes > Aedes albopictus. The sequence goes on along the minus strand of NC_085138.1, from coordinate 114,072,380 downwards.
TATCATGCAAAATTAATTTATTTCAAGTATGTCAAAGGAAACGCTGCATGCATTATTACATTATTATCGTGTAAATACCCGTTATCGCGTAATCAGTTAGAGTCCATGATAGCTTGTGCAACGAGTGATGATTGAATATTGTACGAAACAAATGTAATTTTACATGTTTTACATTGCTTAATTTCCGCTGATTTTTACACAGACGTTTTGACAAATGTTCGATGCCCTGTCCCCATGGTCAACGTTGTTGACTTTCACGGAGTGCGAAATCGGTTTATTTTCACTTCATTCGAAAGCCCCGACTGATGATATACAACCGATATGAATGAATGAATGGAACCACATTTCTCACAGTTTTTAAAAATCTGCCCCTCTTTCGTATGGACCCGATATGGAAGATTTGTTCGATGATTATTCGAACTCTTCGAGAACCGGATCGCCGCACCGCCCAGACAGGGAAATTTCTTATTTTTATGTTTTTATAAATAAATAAATAAGTTTTCACACTCGTTTACGTTCTTGTCCGATATGCTTGCTGATGATGATGGAGACGACGACGGATGGACGACGCTGATGATGCGCTGGGGCTATAGGATTTCTGGTACCGCACAGCTGCTTTTGCTGAGAGCTGGGAAGCAAATTTTTCGCTGACTCAGGAAAATCGGCTTATGACGGGAAGCGGTGGCGACGACGGCGACTACGACGGGGCCTTGTGTTTCTGTTATGTTTGGAATTCATTTGTGCTGGTGGCTGCGAGCCGGATCATCTTGTTTTCCTAGCTCCCGTGTCCCGACCGACCGTCTGGTGTGGCCGTCCCCATTCCAAGGGGCAGAAACGTAAGCGTCTGCTGGATGGATATTGGCCTGCGAAGTTTATTTCCGATTGAAAGAGGCGCACATTACTCGCGCAATTTTGTATATTTTGAAGAGATCATTACGGATGGTGTGCGAGCGAACGAACCGAATCGCAATGATTGATGTACGAGGAGATTTTTGCTTGAACACGAGGGAGAGATCTATTTCTGGGTCATTACCAAGCGTTACATCAAATGGAAGGGTGGCCGCCGTTTATGCCAATCCAGCTGGTGAATTATTATTGGCGTTTTGTTCGGGGTTGGAATTTTTCGGGCAAGAACAGAAGTTCTTAACCTTCTAGAAATTACGGCTCCACATTCTTGGGAGGTTCATTCTTCTTTCGCTTTCGCAAAGGGTATAATTATCGATGGATGAACCGATTCTTGAACTTCGTTTTGAATGCCCCCGGACAAATGGTGATTGTCGAATAATGACAGGAAGTGGTTTGCATTTAATCGGAAGACGAAACCGTGCTGAGCCCAATTTTATAAATTGGCGTTTTGCGATTTCGAAGGTATAACTTTTAATGGGGAAGTTCCAGAAGGTAGCAACGTCAAGCACTTCGTATACCGGAACCATTATCAGTTGTTAGCAAATATTGATTTCGATATGGTCAGGAGAGTGGACAGTTCGTTATCCCAGTTGAGTATTTCCTACAGTTCGTTTATTTAATTTATCAGGGTCTAGATAAAACTCTGGCCAATAACTTATCTTTGCGCCAATCTTTGTGAGAGAGTTCACCTTCTTACTATCATAAATTGAGCAATGTGAGAGGACTCATGCCCTGGTTTGACTTTTTTCGATTCCCGCATATTTTGCCGGTGATACATATTAGTGAGCACGTTTCAAGCTATGATTTTATAGTGAATGTTTCAAATACATAATGTTATTCTCCCGTATCACAAAATGTTAGGATAGTGTTAGGATACTCGTAGTATGACAGACACGACGCTCGGGCTGAAAATCACCCTAATAAAGTTATAAATAATAATCTTCAGCCGAGGGCCGTGGCGTAGTGGCTACTCGTTCACTTCGTAAGTGGATGGTCATGGGTTCGATCCTAGTCCCGACACTTACAATTTTTCGTCAGTTGCTGACACCTGTTGACCCTCTTCTGAGAATGTGCTCTAACGGACCCGGAAACTTTGATATCGAAGAACGGCAACCCATAATGGACCTCCAATCGAACTGGAAAAGGAATAAGAGCCATAACATCCTCGTGCTCATCATTGTACCATGGACAGGGTGGAAAAGTGACAGCAGTACAAAGGCAGCAGTACAAGTTCGATATAGTAGAATTAAAATAGAATACATTTAGGCGCTGTAGAAAGTGTAAGTGCAGCTGCTAATTGGAACCGCTCACACAGTGCCCTAGTCGACAGCTGTAAACTAGGTAAAGTAGTTGAAGAATAAAAATAATAATATTCCGGGAATTTCTCCCAGAGTTTCTACAGGTGTTATTCCTGAGATTTCTGCGAGAGCTCGTCCAACACGCTTAAACCGCTCAGCACCTAAAATGTGTAAGGCCTACTCATAAGCGCATAATTTCCAGACCACACAAAAATGTGTAACAGTTACACATTCTCGTACACTAGATGCGAAATTTAATTTTTTTTTTTGATTACCAAGGTCACTAGTAAACCTAGCTAGATTGCGGTACATTTTTTTTTGCGAATTTTACGCTTTTGCGGACGCAGGAGCTGATTTTCTGAATGTGTAAGTGTAACACAGTTTTGGTGTAGTCTGGAAATTATGCACTTTAGTGCTGAGCGATCTTAGCGTGAAGGATTTCTTAAGATTGATTGATTTGTCTTCATTAAAGAGACCCTTGGCTGGTTCGTCTCTAATAGATTTCTTAAGAAGTTTTCCACGAATTTTCCAAAGCAATTTCTTCTTCAAGCAATTTCCGTGAGCTTTCTTCTAGAGAAGTCTCCCTGGATGGGATATTTCCGGAAGGTTTCTTTTGAAGTTTAACCAGAAATTTCTCTCAGAGTTTCTCCTGGTACTTCTGGATTGCAGAAGTATTTTGGATTTACTGACTACTTGTATTCTACCGGTCACTTCAGTATGGCCTCCAAAGTAGCCGTTTTATAAAAAGAGTAACTCTAAAATAAGCTGAAACATGTTTAGTAAAGGCGCGATTCCTCATTGTTACCAGCTACTCAATGACATTCATTTTTTGACAATTAAGTTGACTTTAATATGAAAACGGCTACTTAAGTGACCGGTTCTTGTCAAGTTTTTGTCGTAGTTTTCCAGATTTACCTGATTGTTTTTGCAAATTTTCTAATGATTATTCCCAGAGCTTTTCCCGGAATCCCTGCCAGAAGTAGTCCCGAGACTATGGATGCTCCTTTTGGAATTTCTTTAACAGTTGCTCCCGAAGTTTTTGAAGGGCTTTTTTCTTGGAATTTCTCATGAGACAACTTACGAAATTTTTCATAAGAAATTCCCGGAGAAACTTCGGAAAGAATCCAAATGAAATCTTACGTGAAACTCCGCAAAGACTTATTGGAGAAACTTCGGAAAAAATTCTGAGATAAACTAAAACATCTCAGAAAAAAGTTCTGGGAGTAACCTGGGGAGGAAATATTAAGAAAATTCGAAGAGGAACGCTGAAATCTTCTAGGAGAAATTATGGGAGGAACTACGGGTGAAGTCCCGCGAGAAATATCTGGAAACTCTTTGGATGAACTTCTGAAAAAATCTCGCAAAAAATCCGAGAATGATTATTGGAAAGTTCCGGGAAACTACTAAACGAAATTCCAGAAGGAACTTTGGACACATTTTGGAAGAAACTCCGGGAGGAATCCAGCGAGACACTCTGAAAGCATATCGGGAAACCCTCTGGAGCGAGGTACACCAGCAGAGACCGCGTTGAAAACTCCTGCAGAAATCCTGGGTGGAACTCTGGTAGAAATCCCAGGAAGAACTCTCAGAGATCCAGAAACAACGAAAAAATCTCGGAAAGAACTATTTATGGGAGCAAATCTGTAAAAAAAAATCCTCTAGATGGAAACTGAAGAAAGCCAGAAAACAGCTGCGACAAACTTCCAGAAAAAAAAAACTTCAAAAAATTCAGAGAAAAATTGTCTGTAAGAATTTTTTGGATGACCAAGGATATCCCGACTGATCTGATATTGTCTATTAACTTACTGGACTTGATAGATTACAAATCGTAGCTTTGTATGATGAAAGAAGTTACCATTGCACCCGTAGATTTTAGGATCTAAACTCAAGAACAGTTTGGATGACCTAGAATATCCCAACTGATCTGATAATGTCTGTTGCACTTTCAGAAGACTTACTGGACATGATAGATTACAAATCGTAGCTTTGTATAATGAAAGAAGTTACCGTTACACCCATAGACTTACGGATCTAAACTCAAGAATAGTTTGGATGACCTAGGATATCCAGAAAAAATAATTTTCATAATATTCTACCATTTTGATGCTATTGACCACCAAAACTACAAAAAAAAAAACGTAGAAAAACTCCATAATAACGCTTGGAAAAATTTCGGCTTCAAAAGGTTAAACGGTCATATGGTCTGTGGGATTACTGTTTGGACTCCTGAATGGTTTTCTCTTGATTTCAAGTGTTTGGATGTCATTTATTTTAAAAAGAAATTTTCTCAATGCCATTTCTTGCAATAATTAGGGTCTGGGACCATTTGGGCAGGAGCACCTATTTTGGGCACTTGCTGCTATAACTCAGTCAATTTCAAACCGATTGACTTGAATTTTTGAACACAGCTAGATACTGCGCCTTCCTGGTCGTGTTTCAAAAATCAAGTCAATCGGTTCAAAATTGACTGAGTTATTGCAGCAAGTGCCCAAAATAGGTGCTCCTGCCCAAATGGTCCCAGACCCTACCCAAAAGTACTCTGAAAAACATCGCAATTTTGAATTGTTTTTTGTTTTATGTCCGGAGAAGTTTTGGAAAAAAGTTCTTGTAATGATTCAGTGTTATCGGTGGATTTTTTTGTGTAATGCTTGACTTACATACGAAAAGGGCGTAGCTGCCTTTGTGAATTTCTGCTTCCCTTGTTCCTCCTGGGCGTATTTTCCATTATTTATAAAATATCTTACCAGTAACAGACAGATGATTTCCCTATATCCTATATCTGATAACGGGATAAGTTTTTATAAATAAATTAAAATACGCTTAGCAGGGACGGAACAAGCTGAGGCGTGCAATGATTGCTTCGCCCTTTTCACATGTTGATCTCGAATGAACCTTGCGCATTTCCGTTAAAATTGTTATTTAATTTTCCGACAATGGGGTGTTAAGGGACGGAAAAAAATTTCGTCCCCATTTATTTATAAGTTCAACTTCTTAAAACTTTCAGGAAAAGCAGTCCGATCATTGTCTTGCTGCATGCTACGCATATAGATTTCAAAATTTGACGATTTTTTGTAGAAATTGAAGATATTTAACAAAATGTTTGAATTTTCAGAAAATATGAAAATGGGGTGTTAAGGAACTTAAAAGGATAAATGTAAAAGTTCATTCATTTCAAAGAAAGATAAAAATTGATAAATTGTAAACAGTGACTGTAATATTTCTTTAACATCGCCGAAAAAGATTATCAATGTCCTTAAGATGCAGGAACAGTTTCATTGTAATCTACCTTTGTATATGAGTTTTTTTTTTTGCTAAAGCCTGGAAATCTGAAAAATACCGTCAATTGTATCTGAAAGGCTTAAAATTAAAACAAACACATTATTCACAATTATTTTTTAGAGTTACAAAATTGAACAGTTCAGACTGACCAACAGATTGTAAATTAAAGATGTGTATTGACAGTTTTTTGCTCACTTAAAAACTCTTTTATATTGAAATGTTTTATATGCAAGCATCATTAGATGGCCCAATTTATAAACTGAATTCAACGCTGATATTTCCATTCTGGAGCATCGCTGATAGGTCGTTTTTTAGATTCTGAGATATTTAAGCAGCCATGTGTCATCTTCATGAACACTTACTTTTGCAATAGTTATTGACAGTCTGGTTTACATAATATATGGAACAAGTGAGCATATTCCACATTTTCAAAAAGCTGTCACGTTTTAACGCCAATAATCGATAATATTCAAATAAGAAAACACATGGAATATCTATTTTGAATAATACGCCTTCATTAAAACATAACATAACACCTAAAGAACACAAACTTCTATAAAGAGGGAACTACAGTGGCATTGAGTATAAACATTTGATCAATTTTCTAACTATATGTATCTATCTAACACTTATTTTTGAAGATCTATATTGTATTAGTTGAATTTATCATCCATAGCAACTGTTGAGACGCTTATGGCCCAAAATGAAATCCGTAACATGTCATTCATAGAAGTTACTGTTATACAATGAATCAATTGCCTCAAAACTTCGTGATATAAATAAAAAAAAGTTATATGAGAAATTTCATCCCCTAACACCCCACCAGTTTATGAAACTAAACTTTTTTCTCAAAAATTGTCGGTGTTAGAAAACCACCTTAGTAACATCAAATATTTTACCCTAGTTTCGTTTGAAATTAGTTGTAGAACACCTTACGATTACTCACATATTTTTCCTAATTATATGTCTGACCTTACAAATGAATGTTTCAATGGTAGCGAAATTGAGAAAAAGCAAGGCCGTTTTATTTTTAATGTCTAGTGTCCAGTTAAAAGCGTATTTTTATGAGTGGTAATGCTTATAGTATACTTTTATTTCCAACACACATTGGAAGCGAATTTGGTATAAGTGAATCAATTTTGATACGGTTCAGCGATTTTTTAAAGTAGCATGTGAAGATAAATCCCTTAACACCCCATGAGTTCTTAACACTCCATTTTACGGTAGTTTTGGAAAAGTATGTAAATTTTATAAACTTTAGGGTTAATTTCAGAAAAATCTGGAAAACTCAGGGAATTTTATTTTGTTCTTTAAATAGATACCCGCCAAACCATGAATGTTACTATTCCTGGCCATGCCCACATTTAATGTAGCTTAACTGGGAGGTTCGGAGAGGTATTAGGTTCGTTAGGGATTTAACGTTTTGTACATCAAACCAATGCCAAGTTATGCAGTCGAAGACATACTACACCATCACCAAGAGAGAATATCGCTGTTGAATATAGATTTCGAGATTCCCTGGGTTACATACAAACTGGTGAAATATTCTCTTACTTTTTTATATTTTCATTTGGGCTACCTTGTACAATCGAGGAAAGATCGCAATATTTGTTATCTTTTCAGACAGCGGGTATTGGCCCGCCATGGCTTTTGTGCCCGCACAGAAGGGGTAAATCCCTATGTCCTATCCCAGGAAGAAGTTCGTCAACGGAGTGACATTAACTTTCTTAGCAACGTCACTCCCAACGTATTTGTCTAGTATTTCTATTATACTCTATACGTCGCGGTTGATACGAGATGTCTCCGGTTAAAGATTTTGAATGTTCAATGATGCTGCACTGTTAGCCTGGACCCTTCAATACTTGTATTGCATTTTTGATGCACTGCAAGCATTGATAATGTCAAGTTAAAAGATAGAAGTAGTTGATTTTATCATTTTCCAGGATTCTTCCAAGTGATGGCTGTGTATGTTTTGAATTAGAAGTTGAATAACCTTGTTGATAATTTGTAGTGAAAATTACGTCGGTGCGGCGCTACATTTGTGAAATTTTTAAAAGGTGTCGCAACAGCAAAAAGTTTGGGAACCACAGATTTCGTTTTTTGTTTAAAAAAAGCTTATGGGTAAAAAACTTTTGTAAATTCCATGATAATCATGTGAATTCCCGTTTCATGTTTTATATTCTACTAGCTGTACCCGGCAAACTTTGTATTGCCTACTGCGTTTTTTGACGTTTTATGTTTCTAGCCAAGACCCCGGTCAAAATGTACGGAAAATCAATTTTCAAGAACTGTCAATGTTTCCATGTTTTTTGCCTCATAAACCTTCCTTGGGTGAAAACTAACGGAACAAAACTAAGATGACTCAAATCTGACCTTCCGTTCGCAAGTTATGCGCGGTCCCACGTATGCCACTGCATTTTTATATATATAGATCATAAGTCAATGTGATTACGGGACTTATCGTGACGTGACAGGGTTCCGTATGTATATTTCTTCCGTCTCATTTTTCTTATTCGTCCTTGCTGATGCGAGTCGTGAAAGAAGCAGCAAATGGTGCATAGCGAAAAACTGAACAGTGCTGTGAATTGTCACGGCCATCACGAGATAATCGTTGGATTCGATTTCCCAAAATGACACGTATTTTGTGGATTTCATCCTTCACCTCTTTGCAGCGACAGAAGTTGCTGAGTGTGATTCAGGTGGATTGCAAGAGAGTCAATCTCTCTGAGCAGTGATGCATGACAGGTAAAGTGAGAGGGTTTCACGTAGACAGGGCGCACTGTGTGGTGCGCTTTGTGAGCGCGTTCTATAGAGCTATACGACACGAATATGTTTTGTGAAGTAGTAGTGCCGTGCTGATACTGATCCGTATGCATCGCTTCGCATATGTTGTGCGTGTCATTTCTTCACGCAGTAAGAGGTGCAAAAGAGAGACATGAAACGCGATCCTGAAGACATGACATGACACTAGGTTGAGTAGCTCACAAATGGAGCTCTCGAACTCTGTCAGCTCTCACGTCTTGCAAATGAAAATGACCGTCGTAGTCTATCAATATCGGTTGAAAACTGTAACTGTGATTGAGGCTTAAGGACAAACATCTTGAAATACCGCTTCAACAGTGCGTCAGAACTTCAAGGTCTACAAATCTCAAGAAGCAAGCTTCAAACAACAGTGATCTTTTTATTTTATTCTTGCTCACTTGTAGTGAGCTTAGAATAAGATGATCAGGTGCGCTGGTTTTGTTAACGAAGAGATTTGTGCGCTCGAAATTGCGAGTAGGTGCCGAAGTCGGTCATTGTGGCGGCCATTTTGGGATTCCAACAAGTATGTACTTAACAGCGCTGCACCAAGCACCCGCATTTTGAAAAATATGTTGCTAGCTGGCAATACTACTCAAAGGAAATAAATCAACATACTCACCTTTGATCCACAACCTTTACACAAAGAACTGTAAAATGTTGCAATTCCAGCTGAGCCGAAACTTTTCATCCAAGGTTCAAACAAACCGGAAACCGTTCCAAATCGCATTGAAGTGATCCCCGAAAATAAAAAGATGCTCTGTAATTCCACCACCTCCCTTCATCCCCTCCTCAACGGAGGAGACGTTCGGTGGTGGTGAAAGAGCCCCATCGTCACGCGAATGTATTATTCAAAACAACCGTAAAACCTTTATATTCTCATTTTTTCACTCAACGCATACCTACCACCGCACCACCGTTGTTGCGGGAGGAGTGACTCGACAAAATTGTTTCGCTGCTGTCTGATGACGACGATGCGATGGTTGTTGCCCGACCCGACCAGCTGGGAAGTTGCTCATCCTACCGTTAGGCCTCGCCGAGCTCTCGAGCTGTGAATCTCTTTCTTCGCCCTTAACCGTTAGGTCTTGTTCTCAAGTGGAAGCAGGTCGTCGCGCAAGAAAACTGGTTTTCGGCCTTCCACACCAAGTGTGGATCGAGCTGCTGAATGTGGAGGAACCTTTATGGCTCACTATGCTGCTGGTACCAGGCTGAGTGCTGATGTTGCTGTTAAGGCAGAGGAGTCTTCCCACCAACCCAAATCTGTCATCGTCGTCGTCGCCGGTCGCTGATGCTGCTTGCTGGAATGTTGCACAGCAATTTCTCCTGCAATTTTTCAGCGTATCCAATCGTTGTTGGTATCCAAGTCTTTGGATCTCCGGGAAAATATCCGCTTTGTTGTCATTATAATGTCCCGGATTTTTTGCTTCCTTACTCATCTTCACTGGCTGGTGAATAACTTCCGTTTTCGGCTGGAAATTCCCTATTTTGGTCTGCTCTGCGGTTATCATTTATCATCATGGCCGTCGGCGCGGGTTGCCTCCTGCTGCTGGTTGTAGCTTAAGGCGAATAAATGCGAACGAACGTCTCTGTGCTGTATCGTCTTTCCAATGTGGGTTACAGCTGAAGGAAGAGCAAGAATCGATTGGCGATGGTCAAGAAACCGCAAACCAAGGACCAAACTGGTAAGAAGAGACTGGTACGGTTAAATCTAACGGGAGATGTTTCTTGAATGGAATGGAAGGTCGTTTTTACCTTAAATTGACACTACAACAAGTCTTGAAGAAGTTTTTTTGCTGTATGTTCAAGTACATAAGTACATTTCTAGTCTGAATAACAGCTTGAAGTTATCTTTTACGTCTACAACATATTTTTATAAGTATAACTATTGTTGAATCGAAACTAATATTTTTTAATATTTTTATCTCTCTCATTTCAGGTATGTTTACAACACTAGAACCAACCAGGAAATCATTGTTCCGACCAACAGCATGACCAAACGGAAAGTATCTACCATTATACCAGGAAGTAATTTTCCAGATCGAAAACAGCAATCCGCCTTTGACCCATCCATCAAACGCGCAAACCTAGGTAAAAGATTTCCAATCACTTCAAAGGTTCTCGCAAAAGGCAAAAGAAAACCCTTCAATCGATCGGTTTCGAAACTGTTTTCGATCGCTCTGCTTCCTATATACATACCCAGCTGTACACAGCAGGTTACATTGCGATTGCAACTCTCGATTCACTCACTTTGATTTTTCAAGTACCGTCGATGGGGGTGACAATGGGTCTGGGGGGTGAGATTGGGTCAAAACAGAGAAACATAAAATTTGAAATAGCTCAATAACTATCGATAATTTATATTGAAAACTTTATATTATTTCAAAGGGGAGATGTTTTTACACGTCATGATGCAGAATAAGATGTTTTGCAATAATCGTTCTTTGTTAAATTTGTGGCTAAACTTATATGATGAAACTACTAGTAAATCACTCTGAATAAATTTCTCCTTCATATTGTTTAATACAAGTACCTAACCATAAATTTTCTTATAAGTGGTTAGCTGTAGGTATTACCTGGTTGATGTAATAAAAAAAGCGGGCTGTCATTGCTCTTTTTATTTAAAAACTTAATATTTTCGACCCTATGTCTAAATATTAAGAATGGGGGTGAGATTGGGTCAAGCAAGTATCGAGTGCACATAACCTTAACTAAAAATTCAACTTGTTATCCAGTCCCCATTTGACGTTAGAGTGGTGCCATGTTTACCGTATTTTCACTAAAGCACGCTTTCTTTCAAAAATATGTCGAGAAGCGTCAAACGAGTGTGTTAATACGTTTAGTGCCTAAAATCATTTATAACAATACACCCATGCGTGTGGACAGCTCCTCTAATCATCAGCTAATCTTTAGTGTACTGCAATATCGGAAGCTCACAAAATAGACTTAACATAATATTTGAACGACCCTCTATCTTGAGATGGAGTGATTTGCTTTAGTAATATAGAGGCCAATGATCATGTACATAGGAGTTTATAACGGAGGCTTTGGTTAGACATTTCTTATGCAGTATACAAAAACTAGCATGTTTTTTTTACAATCAATCTTTCATTCTTTCTTCGCCCCTCTCTCATTATAATTTCTCCTCCTCTCATGGAGGTTGAAACTCTTAATGAGGATTAATATGATGGCCTAAAATGATGATACAGTATACAAACGTTATTTTATCAAATTTCGACCATTTTTCCGTTGTATTAGCCCTTTTAGGTGGATTAATCATCTTTTAAAATTATCTATGCTTTTATTCGTCATGATAACATTGTGTATTAAGTAGGTTTACTATATATGATCAATAAAATTAATTTATATTCTTAGATAGGTGATTTCGAATACTTTGACCCATTCTCACCCCCTCTAAGGGGTGAGATTGGGTCAATTTTCATTCATTTGTAGTTTACTAAGCAATTCATATAACGTGATATTTTCTTGCTAAACTATCATTACCACATAGGAGAGTATACATACCAAATAAAAAGTTACTCCGACTTCAATTGCATTTGTTATTTAACAAACAATCTTTGAGTATCGTTTTTTGACCCATTCTCACCCCCAACGACGGTACATGTTCTTCCTTACATATCTGCCCGCCGGCTGCTGCTCCATTTCTTCACCACGCTTCGTCGTCCCTCGATTGAATGGGAGAATGATGCAGCCAGCAGCATCCCAGATTCAAGAAACCTGCAATCGCAGGTTTGTTTGCGTCCCCCCATTTATGTCTCTGTTCGCTCTGTTCTCTGTTTGGAACAAAACAGCATACAAAAGCAAACCACAAAAAGGTACCCCACATCACAGCACAGTACTAAGTGCGAATCGAGCTCACTCACAACACAAGAGACTATCACCCATCTGTTTGCGCACAATGGTCGCGAAAATCGTTTGTTTTTGGTCAAAATTATTTTTAACTAGCTGTCCCTAGTCAACTCCGAATCTCCGTTCAAAATGTATGAAATTTCAAAAACTCAAATGATGATAATGATGATTGTGTACCCACCATCAGCGCAAGGATTACCCATGGCTGCAGAGTCATACCAGAAGGGAATGATCTGCCTGATGGTTTGTTGTAGCAGGGTAAGCAAAATTCACTGGAAACCTTCGGAAGACAACACGATGGTTGTTATCTCGTGACAAAGTCTGGCCACCCCACGAACATTTGTCCAGAAACCAGTTCATTTAGCTTCCTTAGGCTACCCGTCCCAAAATCTCCTTTTATCATGTAATTTAAATATAATTAATTATATAGTTGTCCAATTACCTGATTTTACCTGAAATAATAAATATTATTATGATATATAATTACAACTTTATTTACCTGAACAGCGCTGAAACAAATAGTTATTATATTAAAGTTATAGTTTAAATCAAGCGATAATATTGAAACAAATGGAGTATTAGTAGTGAAAATACAAAATAAAACAAAACATTAAAAAAAAACAAATTTTGGTCTTGTAATTTTTCTGCATTTAAATTATTGGAGCTGGAGAATTACGAAATCACAATTTATTATGGTATCTTACGCCGTAACGTACCATTAGAAGGTGATCTACCCGCGCTACGGGTATGAAATTTCAAAAACTCAATTTCCATGTTCTTTGCTTCACAAACCTTCCTTGGATGAAAACTAACAGAACAAAATAGACTAACAGACCCAAATAGGACTCTCCGTTCGCAAGTTATGCGTGGTCCCACGTATGCCACGTATGCAAGAATCATACATACTATCACTCAGTTGCAATGAGTTACATTCACTTGCTATCTTCTCAACTCAGAAGCATGCTTTCATAAAACGGTGTATAAAGGACTTTTTCCTCGTAGTTTTATCTACAAGTTTACCGAGTATAGTAAGTGTTGCACATGCATACCAAGGTCGTGATAAAGCTATGAAGCAGATTCTCCATGTAGTGAATGCAAATTACACTCACTTCGTCGAGAGCCGTTTCCATAGCTCAGTCACGACTTTGGAATGCGTGTGCGACCCTTAGTTAATTCGGCAAACTTTAGAACCCGAGTTTCAACATTAGCAACAATACCATTCCAATAATGCAACATGTGTTCAGTAATAAGGATTCTAGTATGTTCCTTGTGTACTAGTACTTTCCAGTCTTCGAAGAGTTAGTACATCCATGGACCCCTAACCAGTGTTGGTAAAACTCAAATTCTCAAATCTCATGCTTGAGTTGTTTCACGCGCGATTCTTGATTCGCCAAACTCATAACTCATTGCGTTATTTCTTGGTGTTCTTATTATTTACATCGAAGTGTTTAGTATTATACGAAAGAACAAAAGCAAACCTATCGAACAACAACATTGGATGTCGTTCAAATTGGTTTGGATTCATTTTACAAGCGAACGATATTTCGGCGCTTGACTCGTGAGAGCGAGATTTTGCATGAAAATCTCGCGCGTGAGAAAATGAATCAGAATCGCGCGCGAGTTTGCTCACGTAGGAGCGGTTCATGAGTGTGCTTTAAGTGTAATTTTACCAACACTGCCCCTAACCCAATTCGATTTCCTTTGCATTAAGTTTAGCCTCAGATGGTGTGGTTTTTAACTATATGTATAGTAAAGTTGGTAAACTTATCCCCGGAACAGGTGGTCCGTAGTGCTATTCTAAGCCGGCAGCTACACGGGCAATATCCGGCCTTAGATAATATTAAGTTTTTCTCAATAAGTCCTTAGTTTACTTTTTTTTTTCCTGAAATGAAAATAACAAACTCTCGTAGCTTCACAAGGAATTACCTACTTTAGAAATACGCATGGAGAACTGGATCTATTTTTTTTAGAAAACCCACGGTTTCCATAAAAAATAATCCGAAAAAAAAAACCGGAATTTACAAAAAACTAAAAATATAAATTTTGAATTTGTTCCACATATTGGCACATATTGTATCGTATAGACCAACCAGACGCTTGAGTTGTGTACGGAGAAATGTTGTTAGTAAAAAGAGAATCGGATTAAGTACTGTTCCTTTTAATTCCACTAAGAGTTTACATCCTTTGACGGAAACGTAGTCGACCTCAACTAGCAGCGCAGCACACTGCGATTTTGACGAGCTTGCAGACAATTTGGTTGGAGGCTCGCTGTCACATTTATGTACACATGAGCAATGGGAAACTTTGATAAGAATGGGTGACAAAATTTTGAAAGACAAAATGTCGAAAGACAAAATGTTGAAAGACAAAATGTCGAATGCCAAAACGTCGAACGCCAAAAAGTCGAAAATATAAAACGTTGAAAAGTGAAAGATTGGGTTTTCCTTTAAAGAATGAATAACTGCTTATATTGCTCGTTTTCGACGTTTTGTTCTTTCGACGTTTTGGCATTCGACGTTTTGTATTTCGACGTTTCCTCCCTAATGAGTAGTACGCAGACGTCAAATCAAATGGGGCTTGCTGTGTTAAATTTCTTGACCATTCCGGTCACGGAAAAATAATGCACTGAACGAAAATTACTTGAGCGATTCCGTTTGAAGTGCATTCCTCGCATAAGCCATTTGCCTAGTTTACCCGTTTTTGACGTATTATTCTTTTGACGTTTTGGCATTCGACCTTTTGACATTCGATCTTTTAACTTTTGACGTTTTGGCATTTGACGTTTTGTCCCTAAGCTACTTTAACCCTCGAGCGATCGCGCTGTTGTATTTTGTACAACATGTTAGAAAAATCTCGCTTTTGGTATTCAGCATTAGCGTGGTGCTGGCGGTGGTAGCCAATCGCGCGAGTTACGGAAGGTTAACATTCCGGTGGCATCAAAGTTATGCCAAACTAACATGGCTACGGTTCATAGCGATCATTTCAGTTATTTTTGTGATTCATTGGTTTTTCCACAAATTACATAATGAAACAAAAACATAATGTTCTTCATGAACTGTTAAACAAAATGCTAAACAAAATCGTCGATAAGCCAGTATAACTTTCACTCAGACCAACAACTAAAAAAACAAAGTTTGCTGCATGAATTGATTACCAAAAAAATCCAATAGGTTCTGGGCACCGTTTTTTTTTCAGTCAATTTCTCGTAGCATTGAGGTGTACCATAAAAAACAAACCGCAAGCGAAGATTGATTGGTGATTGTGATAGATTTTGTCAAACTTGAAAGTCCTGAATTTTACGACATTTTCCAAACCGTACAATGTCCACCAACCGTTAAAAAAAGCTTGCATTATGGAGCACATGGATAACTTCGAAGATAAGCAGCAAGCTTAGATTCAATGACTGTTGCACCACTTGCAGGAAATTTTACAAACCTTACAATGTCTGTCAACCGTTAAAAGGACTTTTCGTTGGATTGTGCAGCACCATGCATATAAGCGGACAAAAACCGCAAACGTAGACTCATATCAGTTGATATAATTTCTTTAGCACTTGAAAGGCCTGATCTCCAGAAAATTTTGCAAATTTTAGTATGTCGTACAACTTCAAAAAGATTTTCTCGTAGCATTGCAAAGTAGCTTGGATAACAATGATCATAAAAAACCAAGCGTAGATTCAAAGGTGTTTGTGGCAGATTCTCTAGAACTTGAAAGTTCTGAACTTCAGGATATTTTGCAAACCTTACAATGTTGCACAACCGTAACTCTGAAAGCTACGGTCAAAATCTACAAAATTATGTTGAACTAGCTGTCCCTGTAAACGTCGTACTGCCTGCCTACTATGTTTTTGACGTGCAATTCTGTAGAGAAATGACCCGCAAAATCGAATTTCAAACTTTCCCGTTTTTCTTGCTTTCGCGGTTGTTTATCACAATTTTTTTTTTTGCACGAACACGTCGGAGCGCTGCCCAAACGCAACAGTGAAAGAATTATGTAGATTCGTTGACCCGTTCTCTATTGTGCCATTGTGTGCAAAATTTCGTAAGAATCGGTTCAATGATGACTGAGTTATAGCAAAAATCTGCCCCTGCCAAAAATAATAGGGTGTAAAAGTCACTTATTTCAACACGCTATCAAAAGAGATAATGGTGCGAAAGGGCGGTGTACGTTAGTGTGTGTGTATTTAGTTTTGGAGAGGGACTTTAACCTAGTGGTCATTCGTCCCTCGGTGTACGTTAGTACATCTTATAGTATACATAAGTGACCCGATTTTGTCAGCCCCTTTTCGGAACACATTTTTTGCAATCTTAAAAAACTTAAACAATTTTTCCAACTTTTTATCCCTCTATGTTCTGCATCACAGCTGTAGTTTGATGATAAAAATTATTAAGTGGCTCAAAATGTGACCGTAAGATAATGAGAGCAAAAAGTTTGTCGCGAAATGGGGCTGACAAAATCGGGTCCTTACTGTAATTGTTTTTGTATGTCTACAAACACTGCAAGGTTTCAGTGTTGCCAGTTATGAAATTCATTAAAGTTTAAATATCTTGCGTTGAAGTCAACGAATTTTTAAACTTTTTGCATAAATATAAAGCTTAATATAATATGTTTCGATCACCTGAACATTTTTTTTTTGTATCAAATTAGTAGGACTTGAGATATTGTTAATTACATTGGCCAATCACCTTAAATTTAGGCAAAATTTCCAAAAAATAATGAAGATTTGTATCTATTTTAGTGAAAAAAAAAAATCAATTTAAAATAAAATTTTCTCAACGTGCATTTGAAATATTACATGTTAGCCAGTTACAGTAAAAATTTCAGCTCTATCGGAGCATTGGTTACGGAAATAGTGATGTATGAAGGGAGCAAAACTGCTTAAAAATAGAACAAAAATCGATTTCAAATCGACACATGCCATGTCCAAAGGAAAGTATTATGAAAAGTGAATGTACCTCAATTTTTTTCGCTTGAACCGCATTTTTGGATCTCTAGATTAAGAATATGTGCGATTTTAAATCATCCATCTTGAGTTTTTTTTTTCATACATTTTTATATGGGATGAAATTGACCTTGAAATGACTTTTTTCGACATTTGTATGGAAAAATAGGAAAAAATCAAAAATATCAAAAAACCCAAGATGAAATATTTTAAGCCGCACAGATTCTGAAACTACAAGTCCAAACTTATGATCCTGGGGAATAACATTTGGGGTACATTCATTTTTCATAACACTTCCCTTTGGACATAGGGTGCGACACCCTTGTATGGAAACTCGAAAAAAAAATCCGGGTCAGGTTTTTTTTACGCGGGGGATACGTACCGCGTAAAAAAAACTCAGTTCAAAATTCATAAAACCGCGTAAAAAAGTCCCATCATTTCTCGACGAATCATGTAAAAATAAGACGATGATTTTTTTTGTATGGAGTTTTAATTAACGCGGCCGCGTAAATGAAAACCGCGTAAAAAAAACCTGACTGTATTTTTTTACCTTCACATTTTCGAACTCAGGGCATGATTCTACACTACACTAAAAATGATCATCAGCTTATCGAGCTCAAAAATGCTGTAAATTATTTAATGGATATAAATATGCTTTGTCCCCCTAAATTTAACGAATTTCCCACTATGCATCATCGTCAAGATGTGCAAGAATCGACGTCACTTCATTGCTGCATGTATCCCCAATCACTCCCCGTCGTCATCGTCGCTCTCCAGCCCATCGCCCGCTTCCCAAAAGCGCAGTGCTGTGAGAGAGAGATCTCCAATCATCTGGAACAACCACGGGCACGAACGAAGATGAGACACAACCCACAAGAACAATAACCCGTTCACATCGCTTCGCGTGGTGCTGGTGACGTCCTACATCCAATCCAGTCTCGCGCAATGAAAAGAACACTCGCTCGCGCGAGTCTTTTTCGAATACACGATTATCGGTGTTCTGCTTCGTCTTCATCTTCGTGACAGCAGCAGCTCGCGACGACGACGACGCGGGGAGAACAAGAATACCGTTACTTTGACCGATTATATAACGGTAGTGTGTACTACAACGCAACCCAAGCAGCAGGCAGCAGCAGCAGCAGCGCAAAGGCAAAAGTACCTCTTTCTCTTGCACCAGAAATTAAGCTTCCTCTTTGCCGCGCGCGTCGCTTCTTGCGAGGCATCGTCGTTCCGTCCCCCACCCAGTTCGGAGTTGTTGCAACAGAATTCGGGATCGGGGGGACTCATCGGCCTTTCTCTTTTGACCGCGATGTTCGCGTCGTCGTCGTCGTTACCCGAAATTCCGGATTACCTCCCCCCTCCCACAGCCCGATTCCGCGCGCGACATAAAAAGAGTTGTTTGCGTCGTACCGTGCTTTAATGCACTTTCTTTCTCTTCCCGTTCCCGAGTTTTTCGTGAGTTGATCCAATTTCTTCGCTCGGCTTAGCCAGAGCCAGCGAACAACGGTATATACGCACTTTGGCGTTGGAGGGTCCCCGGTCGGGAGGGGACCACCGGGTGGCGTTCAAAGAGAAAGATCGAAATGAGGTCAAGCTCGTTGATGATCCGTTTGGTTTTTGCTCTTGAATGCATTGAATTTGAGTTTGTTGCAACGCCATTTATTGGTACCTACCTAACTGCCTACGTAAGTACATATGTAGGTAAAAGGTAGTTGAATGTTTTTGTTTTTGCGGAAATTTGTCCCGGAGTTGCGGAATCGGGCGGAACCGGTTGTTCGTGTCGTGCAAACTAACTATACGGGATTAAGCGGATTATGTCTTGCTCTGAGCGCTGCTGGATGCAACTGGGTCGGTTGGGCCAGCTCAGTTCACCGGCAAGGATGGGAACACTCACTTGCAAAGAGTTACACTCACTTGCTGTTTTCTCAGCTCAGAAGCATGCAGTCAAAAAACGATGTATGGACGACTTTTGCCTTGTGGTTTTGTCTAAAACTTTGCTGAATAGAGTAGGGGTCGCACACGCATACCGAAGTCGTGAGGGAGCTGCAAAGGCAACTCTCCACGAGGTGAATGTAAATTACACTCACCTCGTGGAGAATCGCTTTCACAGCTCTGTCACGACTTTAGGATTCGTGTGCGACCTCTACTCAATTCGGCAAAGTTTTAGACAAAACCACAAGGCAAAAGCCGTCCATACATCGTTTTTTGATTGCACGCTTCTGAGCTGAGAAAACAGCAAGTGAGTGTAACTCTTTCCAAGTGAGTGTTCCCATCCCTGTTCACCGGAACAAGTAAAGGCAGAGTGATATAAAATTAATAATTAATTTCGATAGAGCCATAAATAAGCTTCCATTTATTGGAATATAATATCCATTTATTTATAATTTTCCGTTTGGATTGGTGAATTTATTTTTTAATACAATACTAATTGGCCTGTGATAACGGATCTTTGCCATTTAACTTTTAATTGTGTCCAAGTTAGTTAACTCTGTATATTATTTATTGGCGAATATAATTAGAATTCACTGACTGACTATATCTCAGATGTACCAACATATACTGATAAAACCAACAAAATTAAATAGGAATCCTATCTAGGATTTGATCATTCTGAGGGAAAATATGTGTAAGGTGTTTTATCCTGACGACCTTCGTCACGATACATTACACCAAAAATGATCAAATAGTTACCCCTGAAGAAGACATAAACTCCTGTTTCGAAACGTCGAGCATATGATAAACCACGTTTTTCCACATAAAAGACTGCGTTGCCGTTGAAATCTTATAGTAGACTCATCAATCGATCCAGCAAAAGATAGTAATTTTCGTTGATGTTTTATGTGACGAACAAATCTCGTGTTACGTTCGAAAAAGGCCAGTAACTATTGCAAACTAACACTGATTTTTTATTTGGGCCTAACTGATATTTTCGAGTTCTCTTCATCGATCCTCTATTTGTGTTATCACAGAATGTGTATTGAGTTTTTCAAAGATTTTTTGGTTTAAATGCGAAGAATACGACTACACTAAATTCTGTTTTTACGCGATGGATGCGTTCGCGCAAAAAAATATCGTGTAAAAAAAGTTCGCGTAACTTTGAGAATTCGCGCAAAAAAAATCCAAAGGAAATTTTTTTACGCGATTTGCCCTCCGCAAATGACCAAAATCGCGTAACTTCGAGAAAATCGCGTAAAAAAAGTCGTGCAAAATAAAATCGCGTAAAAAAAAGTCGTGTAAAAAAAAAATTCAGTGTACATGTTACTGTGGAAACGAAAAGAATAATGATTTTGTTTGTTTTGATCAAGTTTTTAGCGAAAGAAAGAGTCGACGAAGAGAAATCGATCAAGTCAGTGGGGCCCTTATGAAAAATCATTGTCGATATTTCTGCTTTACTAGCGCTCATCTCTATTTTACATTTTAAACTCCTGTCGGATCAGATTGCTTACAATAACTGTTTTGGCTTCGTCTAGGTTTTCCCCATTTAATCCCTAATTTTGAACTAGCTTTTATTCTTCAAGGGATTCCTCTAGGGTTTTATCCAGAAAGGATTCTTTGAGGGATTTTTCCAATAAATTTATCAAATGAATAATCTAATTCCTCTAGAAATAACTCTTCTGATTCATACAAAATTTTCCCCAGGAGTTTATCCAGGTGTTCCATTAGGGATAACTCCAAGGACTCCATCAAGAATTTTGCCAAGGATTCTTCCATAAGTTCTTCAGGACTTTACCCTGAACTTCTTGTAGGAATTGTTCCACGGGTTTTCTTAGAAATTTTACTAGAAATTTCTGCAGAGCTTTTTACATCAACATTATCTTCGAGAAATTCAACAGGGATTCCTCTATAAATTTCACCACGAAATCATTAAGAAATTACTTTGAGATTTCTTCAGGGATTCCTCCAGGTTTTCCACTAGTGATTTCCCAAAGATTCCAGCAAAAATTCCTTTTAGGTTTTTTCCAGGAATTCCTGTAAGTAGTTGTCCAGGAATATGTGCTGATATTCCTTTACAGATTTCTTCAGAGACTCCCCAAGTATTTCACCAGTGTTTGCTCCAGAAATTTCACCAGGGATTTATGCCGGAGTTTCTCCAGAAATTCACATGGGAATTTCTTCAGGACTTTCCCCAAGAATCCCACCAGGAATTTATCTTTCTTTTGCTCTAGGAGTTTCTCCAGGGATTCCTGTGGGAATTACAACAGAGATGCTTTGCAAATTCCTTTAAACATGTATCCACAGAATCCTTTGGGAATTTCTCTTGTACTTTTCCTAGCCGAAACGGATTCGACTCGGGCATACTTGTAGATCAGATAACGATTTAATTTCTTTCGTTGATTGCTGAATCTAGATGTGATTATTCAAGATGCCCAAATTGTTTCCGCTTATGCTGTAGTTTACTGTCATTTTTTTCGGAGCTCAAACTTCATAATTATTATAAGCTACGAGAAGGTTATGTTCCTGTATGGGACATCTAAAGGATTGTTTTGCTGTAAAAGTTAATGGACATTTCTTATACTGGAACATAATTTGTGTTTTTTTTAAGAATCCCTGCTCTGCTATGCTCATGCATCCGAAACCATGCAAGAGGGGTTGACAAAATAGGGTAATCAATATACAGGCAGTATAAGTAAAATACACCATGAAAATGGTAATGATATGATGACTTGTTTTACGTAACATTCGTTACGTTTTATATCTACAGGTATGTTCCATTTTTGTCACTACATATCCGTTTTTTATGGACAAACTTCTTGAAATCGCGCTTCAACAGTGCATCAGAACTTCAGACGCACAAATATCAAGAAGCAAGCTTCAAACAACAGTGCATTTTATTAGTCTGTTCTTGCTCACTTGCAATCAGCTTAAAATAAGAAGCTCAGATGCGCTGGTTTTATTTACGAAGAGATTTGTGCCTTCAAAATCGTGAGTAGGTGCCAAAGTCGGTCATTGTGGCGGCCATTTTGGGATTCTAACAAGTCTGTCCTTATAACTGGCATCGAAACCACCTTCTTTGGTTTGGACTGGAGATCCAATTCCTTATCCACTACATCAACTAGAGATTCTTACAAAACTTTCATTTTTTGATGATTAACCTGGGCTTGTTAGGGGAATATCTGTAAATAAAAAGACTCGAGTCGAGTCAAGTACAAGACACTGGTGACGACCTTACAGTTGAGGTCGAAATACGTATCTGTCAAAGGATGCAAATTCTTAGTGGAATTCAAAGGAACAGTGCTTAACGCGATTTTTTTTTCTTTTTATTTCATTTTTTGATTTCATTTTCATTTTGATTACTATTTTCATCTTTTGATTACTCCTAAACGCATTCTTGGATTTCTTCAGTAACTCCGGCTAGCGATTCCACCATGTATGCCTTCTGTGGCTTCCCCCAGATTCCTTCACCCTTAAACCGATCAGCAATAAAGTGCATAATTTCCAGACTACACCAAAAATGTGTAACCCTTGTACATTTACAAAATCAGCTCCTGCGTCCACAAAATCGTGAAATTCGCAAACCATTTTGTACGGCAATCTAGCTAGGTTTACTAGTGACCTTGGTAAACAAAAAATATCGAAATTTCACATCTAGAAGAGAATATGAGCTGTTTTCTAGAAATTGTAACTGTTACACATTTTTGTGTGGTCTGTAAATAATGCACTTATGAGTAGGCGTTACACATTTTAGGTGCTGAGTGGTTTTAGCGTGTTAATGGATTTCTTCTGAGATTTTTTCCAGGAAATACTTTAGAAATTTTTTGGGGGATTAGGGAGTGTAGTGTGTTAGAATCATTTTCCTTAGAGAACAGGAGTTTAGTCTACGATTCAGGAATTCGATTTAGCGATTTCTCCAGGAAGTCTGAAAGGGTTCCAAGAAGAAACATAGGATTCACAGAAGAATCTTCTAAAGGAATCCCATCAATCTTGAAAACTTCCCACAAGGAACTCTTCTAGGGTTTCTGGAAAGAACTTCTGAAGGATTCCAACAAAGAACTTCTGAAGGATTCCAACAAAGAACTTATAAAGCATTTCCACTGGGAACTTTTTGATGATCCACAGAAATAACCAGGGGGCCCAGATGGCAATTGTTGAGGAATTACAAAAAAAAAGCTCCTGCAGGATTTCCAGAAGCAACTCTTGAAGGACACTCATAAGCAACTCCTGGCGGATTTCTAGAATGAACTGCCCCCATTCGGATTTGCAGAAGAACCTCCTGGAGGATTTCCATAAGTAACTCATGGAGGACACTCAGAAACAACTCCTAGAGGACACTCAGAAGCAACTCCTGGAGGATTCCTAGAATAAACTGCCCCCATTCGGATTTGCAGAAGAATCTCCTGGAGGATTTCCATAAGTAACTCATGGAGGACACTCAGAAGCAATCCCTGGAGGACGCTCAGAAGCAACTCCTGGGGGATTCCTAGAATAAACTGACCCCATTTGTACAATAGTCTCATATGAATAGAAAACCCAGCAAACATGGGCTGCGAATACAGGCAGTAAACTCGAGGAATACTAGAAGGGACTCTTGGAGGAAATGCAGTAAGAAATCCTGGAGTTATTCCAAAGACGAATATAGATAGTAACCGTCAAAATCTCTTGGAAGTATTTATAATCAACGTTTCAGGAGAAACTGCGGCTGCGCACAAATACCAAAAAAAAAGTTTTCTTCCTGGAATCCTACAAAAAACTTGTGGAGAAATTTTCGAATAAGACCCAGAAGCATTTTCTGAAAAAAAAAAAAATACCAGAAGAAATTCTTTGGCAGAAGAAACTCCTGTTTAAATCCTAGAAAAACCTTTGAAGGAATCTCAGAAATATTTTTCTGGGGGGTTGCGGAAAGTAATCTTAGAATAATTACCGTTATGAAATTCTGACAATTCGGAGGGAGTCCTGTAGGAATTTTGGAAGGAAATTCTTGGTGAATCTCAAAAGTAACTTAATGAATTCAAATTCGTGATAGAATTTCAGAACAATTTCCGGAAAACCTCCGAATATATTTAAAAAAGGATCATCTGGGTCATGGTTTCCCAAACTGTGGGTCGCGACCCCCCAGGGGGGTCGCCGGCCTTCATCCAGGGGGTCGCGAGGGACAGTAAAATATTTTACTGTAACAGACAGTAACAGTAGGGGGGTCGCGAAAACTGCGTTTGCTGGCAAAAGGGGGTCGCACAACCTGAAAGTTTGGGCACCTATGATCTGGGTTAATCCGATAAGGAACTCCTGAAGATATTCCTGGGGTAAGAAACTCTGTCCTCGAAAATTTCTCATCGAATTTCTATAGAAAACCAAGCAAAATCGTACGAGATAACCTCTAGAGGAATCTCAGAATGAACTTTATGCGGAATCTTGAGTTCTGGATAAGTTCCAAGTTATTCCTTAGTAAAATTCCTTCAGAGTACCTCTAAAAGTATTCCAAAAGAAATTTCTATAGGAATCTGTGAAGGATTACCGGAAGATACTCGTGCGGAAATACCTTCCAGAAGGAAGGTAACATATCCTTTCTTGGTAAGACTGAAACCAAGTTTCGGGAGATTAATCATTCCCGGAAGTGTGTATTTTTTTAAAGCGTCGATGCTGTAACATGCATTACCCTTACGTTCAACGAAAATAGACAGATGTATGAATTTAAGTTTCCTAAATTTCCAAAAGTCTAGTCACAAATGTGAAGTCACTAAAATATGGTGAAAACCTCTTGTTAGTGTCAGTTAAAAAACATTTATGTGAACTGAACAACCGGGGTATGCTAAAATGCACCATAAAACAATTAACTTGTATAGTTACTGGATAATTTTACTTTAGGCATATGTTTTATTCCGTAGTGCTAAAAAGAAATAAATTATGTCATGGAATCTTGACGCATGCACTCTAGAATCATTCGTTGGCAAAAGGAGGTAATTTGAGTCATGATATTATGGTGAATGTACGCCAGAATCATTACGTGAAGGATATATACCATCAGCCTTATTCATGAAACTAGTATTTGTAATTCATAATTCCGTTTTATCACTTTGTTGCACCTAATGTTCAGAATTGTAATGTGAGGAAATTATTAGAAATAAAAGGATTGTTCTCAACTGAGTTCATTCATCGCACAGCGTTTTATTTTAAATTTAAAATCAAAGACAGCATTGTCAAAAACTAATAGTTAGTTATATGGTTCCATAACTTCAGTGTCATGTTGTTTGATAGAAAATTCAAGAATAATTTGTCATAACGCCTTGGGCAACCATGAGGTTTTTTTTCACGAAACCGATTAGTAATATTTATGATAATCGTCGTTAAGACCATTAAATTATGACTCGTAGTATTGATATTATTATTTCATAGCTTTTTAGTCATGAATTTGGCAACGGATGTTTCCCGTGATTTCTCAAAGAATTCCGTCAAAATATCACTCTAGTCAACGATATTGTCACACATTTTTGCCGGCATATTCCGCTAGACATTTCACCAGCGATTTATCTAAAGAGTTCCTTCAGACAGTCCTTCCGCTGTAAATTCTAGCGAAGAATCTTTTACATAAACAGATGTTAACATTTGATTCATATACGCTTAAGCAGTTCGTATCAGAAAACTCTCCTTTCGGTTAATTCGTCCGAGATAGCCGTGAGAAATTAGTTCAAGAGTTTATCCAAATTTTTGTTCCAGAAAATATTGAAAATATTTATTGCCCACCTACAGTAACTAAACTACTATATAAAAATGACATGCACGTCAGAAAGCTACGTGAGAGTTTCTCGTCACATTTTCAACTAAATCAGTGAGAGTATGAAGGTATGCACAGAAAAAAATGTATGAGTAGTTGAACTGTATGCTTTCAGTGCCGTTGTCGCGTCGAACCGGAATGAAGGACACTGATAACTGGTAGCTAGTAAATGATGCTCTGTATTGCTGTGAAGTCCGTAGTTGGCTGAACAGTATGGCATATATCACAGATAACAAGAGTATAAAAAACGTACACGGAAATGAAACACGAAATGTACGGAGCGGCGTTCTCACATACATAGAATGTCGTCGATCTTGTTGTTTCAGTGGCGTCAGGTCCTAACCCGATGTCTTCATTAGACGGTAATTTCATAAAAAGGTTCACGGACAGATGTGTCCAAATCGTTGTGTTTTCTAGGTGTTTGTAGGAAAAGTTACGGTAATGAATATTTCCGTAGAGTTTTCTCTTTCTGATGGAAAAATATTATGACAGAAATATCTGGTTGATAGGGAATCGCGCCACTTGAGCGGTGGCTTCTATATTCGTCTGTTTTCCACTATAACTCAGTCAAATTTAAACCAATTGACACAACTTTTGGAATGTGGTGAGAAAGGTATAGTACCTACCCGTGTACAACATTTCAAGTCAATTATTTCAAAATTGACTGAGTTGCAGTGGAAAACAGACGAATATAGAAGCCACCGCCCAAGTGGCGCGATACCCTATGTGAGTAAAGTAAGGTGCACTAGGTGCACTGCACAGGCTGCGAATCTTTTAAAATTGATTCCAAATATAGATCACAAAATTAATAGTTTTTAAGGTAACGAGCCTGGAAAACAAAGAAGAGGAACGTAGAAAACGAGCAGGAGGCCTGTCAAATTGACATATCAGGTTTCATCATTTATCTTTGAGGCCCCTTCATTTGAGGTACAAAATAAACCGTCGCGCGTCTTCATAAACTCCACGATAATATGACTTTTGTTTACTCGTTTACTCTAGTTCGTTAACTAGAGTAGTGTGTATTTGAACATAAGCTTTTTGTAGTTGTATTAGTCTACTTGGAGTAAATGGGGTGTTGTGTATGTAAAAAACTGGTTCACTTTCCTTGGTGCACCTGAGAACCGAAGAAACTGTTGCCACCGTTGTCTCAGTAAGTGAGAGTGATAGTTGATTTTTTTATGAATTCCTAGTAGATTTGCATTACATCATGAAGAATCATCATCATGAACAAGTTCGTTGATGATTGATTGGAATTTTAAAATAAAGTTTTGGAAATATTTGAGGGAATTTAGGTAACTTCCGTCGGGCAGGATTCACCCAAAATCTGGACATCAGATATTGCTGTTTCCATAACATTATGACAGCTCCCGTTTACTGATCCCTCATCTTACTCATCGTTTCCACAAAGTCGCAACCGCAAAATTTCCCAACGTTTGTTGACCTTGTCATAAATCATGTGTCTCCAACCCAGCCCCAAATACCCGCCATAGGTCCATTCCCCGCGTTGATGACAGATTAAGCCTAAACCCCAAAAGTTTCGTTCCACTCTGTCTCTCTCCCTGTGTGGTGATGCGGTTAGATGAAGCCGGTAGCTCGACCTCAACCACTTGACAAACACCCCAAAAACAACAACAAACAATGTGCGGAGCGAGATTTAATGCGGTCGCTCTCTAAGGCGCTGTCCATAAACTACGTAGACTTTTTTTCGGCCATCTCAGAACCCCCCCTCCCCCCTCGTAGACTTTTGTTCATACAAAATTTTCGAAATTTGTATGGAGCGTAGACTTTGGCCAGACCCCCCCGTCCCCCCTAAGAGTCTACGTAGTTTATGGACAGGCCCTAATCTCTGCCTTCCTAAAATTCCCTGGTCCGAAAAAAAATATATTTACCTCATTTCCGGTCCGGCTCTCATTCCCACACAGCTCTTTCCGATATGGAAATCGATAAAAGCCCTATCTGTCGAGAATCTACCGACCCGAGACCAAAATGAAGCGTGTCACCATCATCCCTTTCCTTTCCTTCTTCATGTTCGACATCGATGACATCGATGACGAAGAGGCGACGACGCCAAAAGAATAGGAAACAAGCGTTCTACGAGAGCGAGATGAAGCAATTATTGCTGCTGCTGATGCTGTTGCTGTCCGGAAGCAGTCCTTTCCGCACGGTTTCCGCTGTGGCGTGAAATTATGTTGTCCCTTTTTGGATGGGGTCCCCCAAAATTGGAGTCACGTACTGTCGTGCACTCTCGTGGCATACCGGACTCCGGACACCGGTATAAACGGATTCGAGCAGCCCCGGTAGGTGGAGGAATTTCCCGACGACGTAATCCGGTGGAGGTGGTCTGGGGAAAACCGGAGTTGGAGTTTCCTGGGTGTGTTGGGGAATAGGACAACTGTTATAGTGAGGTCTTCCTTAGAGCTAGACGGGAACTGACGTCCGGGTACCGGATGTTTAAAATTAAATAAATATGATAAATGTCCCTCTGTTATTGGCTGTTTCCGGTCAAAATGGATTTTTAGGCGGAATTACTTTATATCTTCCAACGTTTCGGCCCTTGGTTTGGGCCTTCCTCAGGGAGGTTATAGGCGTACCGCTAGCGTTTCATAGCCCGTTGCTGGGCTGTGGGCTGTTGGTATAAACTTTGTGGTTTGTCTGATTTTGGATGGTGGTGGGTACACAGTGTCTAGACGCCATGTCAGTGGTTGGTGAAGTGGCAACAACAAAAATTAAAAAATTCACCCTCAAAATCTACCCACCACCATCCAAAATCAGACAAACCACAAAGTTTATACCGACAGCCCACAGCCCAGCAACGGGCTATGAAACGCTAGCGGTACGCCTATAACCTCCCTGAGGAAGGCCCAAACCAAGGGCCGAAACGTTGGAAGATATAAAGTAATTCCGCCTAAAAATCCATTTTGACCGGAAACAGCCAATAACAGAGGGACTATTCAACAAAACCCTGGTCGCATTCCAAATAGCTATGATAAATGTGATTCTTTTTTGTGTTTGGCTACTAGTTTTGCCGTGTGGACTGAACTACAGAGTTGGCGAAAACACAAGTAAGGAAAGCAGAATGCTGATTTGATGCTCCCAAATCGACGAGTCTTTTGGGAACGTTTGGAAATCGATCGGAAAAGGAAATGAAAAAAAATGCTGAATAGATGGTGGAAGATGAGAGACTTGATGAATTATTAATGATGAGAAAAATGGAGAACAGTCACAGCTGAAAGCTAGATTCAGTTATATTAGAGAAAATGTGAAACAGAACTATTTTATTTCTTGAAATAAGAAGTAATTTGTCTCAGTTTGACCGTGATCTGTGAGACTAACTTGTTCGCATCATTCAACATAGTGCTTGGCATTATCGCGACCATCACGCGATAATCTTTAGATCTGATTTCTCGATTCCCAAGTGATACGAAACAACTTGCATCAATATCACGCCTGAAACGACACGTATTTTGTGGCTTTAAACATTCACCTCTTTGCCGCCAAGGCAGTTGCTAAGTGTGCTTCAGACGAATTGCCAGAGAATCAATCTCATTGAGCAGTGATGCATGACAGTGAGAGAATTTGCATTGCGATTCGTGCTTGTGAGTGCGTTCTTACGGAGCTATGCGAAACGAATGGGATTCGTGACGAGCCATGTTTGTTCATATAAATCATTTCGCATATCGCTGTTCGTACCTCTGCTTCCCACAGTATAAGGTGAAGGATAAAGTCATGACAATCATAACCATATCAGCGGTGATGGTCACAAAACAAGGGTTATGAGTGACGTGTGGTGCGACTGTAGAGAGAGCGAATCAGAAAGCGCAGAGACAGCGTGATTGTTTGGAGTTTTTATCAGCGTTGACTAGTACGGAAATGATTTGTGGCACTGAATACAGTTCTAAGAAATACTACTTTACTTGTTGGTTGATTATATAAAAAAGGAACCCTGAAATTTCAAATAAACTGTTAGATAAATTTGAAAAAAGAAGATAGTGTATTAAATTCATCCATGCGAACAAAGTCCAGAAATTCTATGGAAAATTCCCCTGAATTCTCACAAAATACACCATAAATGCTGTCATGGCTTAATTTGACAAACGTGAGTCTCACCACAAATTTGCGCTGAAGTCGCTGACCTGTTCTCCGCATAACAATCTTGCAACGAAACTAATTATGTATCAGATGTATCTGAAATGACGACGAATCCCCGTTACATCTTCCCCAATTACATCAGCCAAATAACCAGGCACAGAAAAGAAAACCAGTTCCGCAAAACGATCCCGATCAATCCGACCATTCCAACCTTCTTATTCGTTAGCAGCGTACCGTTGTCGCGCCACGCCGCCTCGAGCCACTCGCGCCGTGCCGTTCTGCCTAATTTGATCATGGTGATCGTGAATCAAACCTGTGATCTTCCGTCGTGGCCCACTAATGGCCCATGATTGTGTGCGTTTGCCAAAAAATTACCGCTTGGATCCGAACTCCACCGCACCACGGTCTCCCTCGCCCCCTCTCTCCCTGATCGTCAAACCGATCGCTCTTATGTACCAAAAGAGTACTGCTCCCGTCCCGCGTCCGTCCGGCCAACCGCGACCGATCCCAATCATTCAGAACAAGTTTCTTGGACAAACAACGGTTTTCTCGGTCGTCGCCGCCAGTTTATTGCCGAGATCGACGACTGGATTCAGCGATGAACGAACGAGGTCCGACCGATCGAACAGATGTTCTTTCTCAACGATCGCGAGAGGCGAGCGATCGAGCCACTCATTCTCTTGCACTCGGGGCGTGAGAGCGAGCGAACAACCGAACGCTGAAAGAGAATCACTCTTCTCTCTTTCTCTGTGCACGAACGGGGTGGCGCGGGTTGGAAAAACAGATTCTTCTCACCACTTGATGGAAGAAAAATGAGGAACTAGCATCGTTCACAGCAAACAGCATCCTCTCACCGTAACCGTGAGGTGCTCTGTGGTTTTCATCAACCTTCTTCCCGGCTACCTGCGTGCACAATTTCCCTGTCCCCATGCTCTGCGTGTTGTGAACCTCAAGAGCAACGTCTTGTTGCGGTTTCCACGTTTGATCGTTCGCACGTCCGTTCGCTCTGCGGGTTGAACAGGTTGAACAGGACGGGGACAAAAGCTCAACTACCTGAACCACTCTGTGTGCACGACGGACACAAGAGCTGCTGTTGTACAGTTATTCTGTGCTGCTCGCGGTTAATGGGTGCTTTAATTTAAATGAGGAATCCCACTGCTGCTGCTACTGCTGTGTCTCCCACTCAATGGGTGTCATTCTTCGGAAAACTGCAAAAATAATGGGGACGAAACGTCCCGTTTCCGTTCTCTGTGTGTGTTGCTGGGTCGTTCTCGTCCGGATCACCCCCATGGCGACGGTCGGCGAGGCGTGCCCCAAACGTAGAGAACATATAAAAATGAACTATCAACAACACCACATAACGATTATAATGAGGAAACAACTTTCCGTGCCGTCGTCATTTCATCTTTTTATGGATTCAAGTGGCCCCTGAGGTACCGGCCACCGTGCGTCGCCGGAGGGCGATGAGGAGTGTTAGGAAATGGACCGTTAGGATGCTGAGTTGAGTTCTACGACGTCCAGTTACGTGCTGTTGGGTAGCTTTCGATAATCAACTGTTTTATGGCATTACGATAAAGAATAATATTCACGCTCCATTTGAAGATATTTACAAACATCAGAAGTTGCCTAATGCAATTTCGATTCGACCTCAAATCTGTTTGGATTCGATTTTGATTCGATTTTGACTCGATTTTGATTCGATTTCGATTCGATTTCGATTCGATTTCAATTCGATTCGATTTCGATTTGGATTCGATTTCGATTCGAATTTGATTCGATTTCGATTCCATTTCCATTCGATTTCGATTCGATTTCGATTCGATTTTGATTCGATTTCGATTCGATTTCGATTCGATTTCGATTCGATTTCGATTCGATTTCGATTCGATTTCGATTCGATTTCGATTCGATTTCGATTCGATTTCGATTCGATTTCGATTCGATTTCGATTCGATTTCGATTCGATTTCGATTCGATTTCGATTCGATTTCGATTCGATTTCGATTCGATTTCGATTCGATTTCGATTCGATTTCGATTCGATTTCGATTCGATTCCGATTCGATTTCGATTCCGATTCGATTCCGATTCGATTCCGATTCGATTTCGATTCCATTTCGATTCGATTGCGATTCGATTTCGATTCGATTTCGATTTGATTTCGATTCGATTTCGATTCGATTTCGATTCGATTTCGATTCGATTTCGATTCGATTTCGATTCGATTTCGATTCGATTTCGATTCGATTTCAATTCGATTTCGATTCGATTTCAATTCGATTTCGATTCGCTTTCGATTTGATTTCGATTCGATTTCGATTCGATTTCGATTCGATTTCGATTCGATTTCGATTCGATTTCGATTCAATTTCGATTCGATTTCTATTTTAATTTCGATTCGATTTCGATTCGATTTCGATTCGATTTCGATTCGATTTATATTTTAATTTCGATTCGATTTCGATTCGATTTCGATTCGATTTCGATTCGATTTCGATTCGATTTTGATTCGATTTCTATTCGATTTCGATTCGATTTCGATTCGATTTCGATTCGATTTCGATTCGATTTCGATTCGATTTGAATTCGATTTCCATTCGATTTCAATTCAATTTCGAATCGATTTCGATTCGATTTTAATTCGATTTCGATTCGATTTCGATTTGATTTCGAATCGATTTCGATTCGATTTCTATTTTAATTTCGATTCGATTTCGATTCGATTTTGATTCGATTTCGATTCGATTTCGATTCGATTTCGATTCGATTTCGATTCGATTTCGATTCGATTTCGATTCCATTTCGATTCGATTTCGATTCGATTTCGATTCGATTTCGATTCGATTTCGATTCGATTTCGATTCGATTGCGATTCGATTTCGATTCGATTTCGATTCGATTTCGATTCGATTTCGATTCGATTTCGATTCGATTTCGATTTCGATTCGATTTCGATTCGATTTCGATTCGTTTTCGATTCGTTTTCGATTCGATTTCGATTCGATTTCGATTCGATTTCGATTCGATTTCGATTCGATTTCGATTCGATTTCGATTCGATTTCGATTCGATTTCGATTCGACTTCGATTCGATTTTGATTCGAATTCGATTCGATTTCGATTCGATTTCGATTCGATTTCGATTCGATTTCGATTCGATTTCGATTCGATTTCGATTCGATTTCGATTCGATTTCGATTCGATTTCGATTCGATTTTGATTCGATTTTGATTCGATTTCGATTCGATTTCGATTCGATTTCGATTCGATTTCGATTCGATTTCGATTCGATTTCGATTCGATTTCGATTCGATTTCGATTCGATTTCGATTCGATTTCGATTCGATTTCGATTCGATTTCGATTCGATTTCAATTCGATTTCGATTCGATTTCGATTCGATTTGATTTCGATTCGATTTCGTTCGATTTCGATTTGATTTCGTTCGATTTCGATTCGATTTCGATTTCGATTCGATTTCGATTCGATTTTCATTCGATTTCGATTAGGATTCGTTTTCGATTTCGATTCGATTTCGATTCGATTTCAATTCGATTTCGATTCGATTTCGATTCGATTTGATTTCGATTCGATTTCGTTCGATTTCGATTTGATTTCGTTCGATTTCGATTCGATTTCGATTTCGATTCGATTTCGATTCGATTTTCATTCGATTTCGATTAGGATTCGTTTTCGATTCGATTTCGATTCGATTTCGATTCGATTTCGATTCGATTTCGATTCGATTTCGATTCGATTACGATTCGATTTCGATTCGATTTCGATTCGATTTCGATTCGATTTCGATTCGCTTTCGATTCGATTTCGATTCGATTTCGATTCGATTTCGATTCGATTCCGATTCGATTTCGATTCCGATTCGATTCCGATTCGATTCCGATTCGATTTCGATTCCATTTCGATTCGATTGCGATTCGATTTCGATTCGATTTCGATTTGATTTCGATTCGATTTCGATTTGATTTCGATTCGATTTCGATTCGATTTCGATTCGATTTCGATTCGATTTCGATTCAATTTCGATTCGATTTCTATTTTAATTTCGATTCGATTTCGATTCGATTTCGATTCGATTTTGATTCGATTTCGATTCGATTTCGATTCGATTTCGATTCGATTTCGATTCGATTTCAATTCGATTTCGATTCGATTTCAATTCGATTTCGATTTGATTTCGATTCGATTTCGATTCGATTTCGATTCGATTTTGATTCGATTTTGATTCGATTTCGATTCGATTTCGATTCGATTTCGATTCGATTTCGATTCGATTTCAATTCGATTTCGATTCGATTTCGATTCGATTTCGATTCGATTTCGATTCGATTTCGATTCGATTTCGATTCGATTGCGATTCGATTTCGATTCGATATCGATTCGATTTCGATTCGATTTCGATTCGATTTCGATTTCGATTCGATTTCGATTCGATTTCGATTCGTTTTCGATTCGATTTCGATTCGATTTCGATTCGATTTCGATTCGATTTCGATTCGACTTCGATTCGATTTTGATTCGAATTCGATTCGATTTCGATTCGATTTCGATTCGATTTCGATTCGATTTCGATTCGATTGCGATTCGATTTCGATTCGATTTTGATTCGATTTTGATTCGATTTCGATTCGATTTCGATTCGATTTCGATTCGATTTCGATTCGATTTCGATTCGATTTCGATTCGATTTCGATTCGATTTCGATTCGATTTCGATTCGATTTCGATTCGATTTCGATTCGATTTCGATTCGATTTCGATTCGATTTCGATTCGATTTCGATTCGATTTCGATTCGATTTCGATTCGATTTCAATTCGATTTCGATTCGATTTCGATTCGATTTCGATTCGATTTGATTTCGATTCGATTTCGATTCGATTTCGTTCGATTTCGATTTGATTTCGTTCGATTTCGATTCGATTTCGATTTCGATTCGATTTCGATTCGATTTTCATTCGATTTCGATTAGGATTCGTTTTCGATTCGATTTCGATTCGATTTCGATTCGATTTCGATTCGATTTCGATTCGATTTCGATTCGATTACGATTCGATTTCGATTCGATTTCGATTCGATTTCGATTCGATTTCGATTCGATTTCGATTCGATTTCGATTCGATTTCGATTCGATTTCGATTCGATTCCGATTCGATTTCGATTCCGATTCGATTCCGATTCGATTCCGATTCGATTTCGATTCCATTTCGATTCGATTGCGATTCGATTTCGATTCGATTTCGATTTGATTTCGATTCGATTTCGATTTGATTTCGATTCGATTTCGATTCGATTTCGATTCGATTTCGATTCGATTTCGATTCAATTTCGATTCGATTTCTATTTTAATTTCGATTCGATTTCGATTCGATTTCGATTCGATTTTGATTCGATTTCGATTCGATTTCGATTCGATTTCAATTCGATTTCGATTCGATTTCAATTCGATTTCGATTTGATTTCGATTCGATTTCGATTCGATTTCGATTCGATTTCGATTCGATTTCGATTCGATTTCGATTCAATTTCGATTCGATCTCGATTCGATTTATATTTTAATTTCGATTCGATTTCGATTCGATTTCGATTCGATTTCGATTCGATTTCGATTCGATTTTGATTCGATTTCTATTCGATTTCGATTCGATTTCGATTCGATTTCGATTCGATTTGAATTCGATTTCCATTCGATTTCAATTCAATTTCGAATCGATTTCGATTCGATTTTAATTCGATTTCGATTCGATTTCGATTTGATTTCGATTCGATTTCGATTCGATTTCTATTTTAATTTCGATTCGATTTCGATTCGATTTCGATTCGATTTTGATTCGATTTCGATTCGATTTCGATTCGATTTCGATTCGATTTCGATTCCATTTCGATTCGATTTCGATTCGATTTCGATTCGATTTCGATTCGATTTCGATTCGATTTCGATTCGATTTCGATTCGATTTCGATTCGATTTCGATTCGATTTCGATTCGATTTCGATTCGATTGCGATTCGATTTCGATTCGATTTCGATTCGATTTCGATTCGATTTCGATTCGATTTCGATTCGATTTCGATTCGATTTCGATTCGTTTTCGATTCGATTTCGATTCGATTTCGATTCGATTTCGATTCGATTTCGATTCGACTTCGATTCGATTTTGATTCGAATTCGATTCGATTTCGATTCGATTTCGATTCGATTTCGATTCGATTTCGATTCGATTTCGATTCGATTTCGATTCGATTTCGATTCGATTTCGATTCGATTTCGATTCGATTTCGATTCGATTTCGATTCGATTTCGATTCGATTTTGATTCGATTTTGATTCGATTTCGATTCGATTTCGATTCGATTTCGATTCGATTTCGATTCGATTTCGATTCGATTTCGATTCGATTTCGATTCGATTTCGATTCGATTTCGATTCGATTTCGATTCGATTTCGATTCGATTTCGATTCGATTTCGATTCGATTTCGATTCGGTTTCGATTCTATTCGATTTCGTATCAATCCTTTGTTTCGAGTAGAATGAGCTTATTGCTCATTACAAAGATCACCTCATTGACTCAATGAGCAATTCCATATAGAATTTTCCTTCATGGACAGTCACAGTCGTCACAAGGAAATCTAATGAAATTGACATTCGCATGTAATATCTAAGCATTAGAACGACATGTGCGTCTGTCGACCCTCAATAAAATTTGCATAAGAAGAAGAAATAAACAAAGCAGTTTTTACACAAATCAGCAATACACTAACCTACATTAATCCGACACAAGGGGCAAACATGTGTAACATCCAATCCTCCTCCAGTTTGTAGAGAGTGTGTGTGTGTGTGTGTGTGTGTGGGAGCTAGAGACCCACTCAAAATTTACGAGCTTCATACCAAGTGCAAGAGCAGCAGAAGCATAAATTTTTGGGAAGTCCACCACTTTCTCCACTTTATGCAAACTACCTACAACGGCGCCTCTGTTTCGACGAGACGTCCGAAGCTTCCATTAGTAACGAGAGCGATACATCCGAAAATTTTGCTCATCCATTCGAGTGTAGGACAGAGAACGGCGAGGGACGGGGTCGAACAACACTAAAACCTTCTCCCCAACCAGCGCACTTTGTTTCGCAAAACAAAATTCTTTCGTCGTCGAAAGCAAAAAAAAAACGAATTTGTTCTTATCTGCATGAGCTGGATACGGAAGAATACACTTGGACAAATTGACACGTCCAACTTCTGTGTGTTGTGTTCATGGATTTGACTGACTGACCGACCTGACTGACTGACTGACCTGACTGACCTGACTGACTGACTGACCTGACTGACCTGACTGACTGACTGACTGACCGACCTGACTGACTGACTGACCTGACTGACTGACTGACTGACTGACTGACTGACTGACTGACTGACTGACTGACTGACTGACTGACTGACTGACTGACTGACTGACTGACTGACTGACTGACTGACTGACTGACTGACTGACTGACTGACTGACTGACTGACTGACTGACTGACTGACTGACTGACTGACTGACTGACTGACTGACTGACTGACTGACTGACTGACTGACTGACTGACTGACTGACTGACTGACTGACTGACTGACTGACTGACTGACTGACTGACTGACTGACTGACTGACTGACTGACTGACTGACTGACTGACTGACTGACTGACTGACTGACTGACTGACTGACTGACTGACTGACTGACTGACTGACTGACTGACTGACTGACGTGAGATTGACAGTCCTCTCAAATGACCATCGTGACATCTGAAAAGGGTGAAACCGTGTTGACAATCAATTCAAGTATCGACGAAAGCTATGTTGACACTCAATCGAAGTACTGAAACATATGAATCGGACGTACTAATTTTGTGGAGTGTACGACAAACAACTTAAATGTTGTGTCCAAACAAACTCGTATGAGAAACATTGGAGTGAGTGAATTTGGAATTTCCAAAGTTATATGCGTTCCACTTGAGGGTGGCAAGCAGTGTTCAAAACAGATTGTTCTCTCACACAGAAGGGGAAATTGGTATGTAATGCATCATAGGGGAAAAAACATGCACCAATATTGGCATACATTCTTTTTCATCTTTTTTTAAAGGACGTGTTTTTTACGACATTCGACAAACATTTTTAAAACACGTTAATCGAGAAATGAGCCTTTTACTTTAATCTCTCTTATTCGTTGTTGTATAGGATGTGAAAGCCTAATCAGGATATGCAAAGATATGAGAAGACGACGGAGAAAGATGGTTTGTTATTGTTGTGATTTTCACTTCTCGCTGCATCGCTGCTGATATGTGTTGTCTCGTGTAGCCATTGCGCGACCATGAGCTGGCGTCGGCGAGGAGCCGACAGCTTCTTTTTTTTACGTATGCAAATTTATTCTTTGGGGCCACTAGTTATATTTTGATGCTCTGCGAGGAACATTGTTGTGGGATGGTTCAGAAATTTCATATGCAAGTTGACTGCTGTTGTAGTGATTGCACGATTTTTACGATTAGAATCTCGTGCTGAAGCATTTCATTTCAGCAAGTAGCATTTTAATAAAATTTAATGATTCAGTCTAGTCAAATCTAGTCTAGTCCGAAAAGCATGTTCAAAGGCAGTGTTTGTTTGAATATATACATAAACAAATACTTTCCTTTCATGTGGACCCATTCCCATCGAGTTTTCCCATTATTTGCAGCATCCATGGATACTTGGTAATATGGTCGTGAGAGTTAGCACGTGGCTCGCATTTGCAGGACCGGTGTTCGAATCCCACCCAATAAATCTTTTTTATTGCTAATCTTATTATTTCGTTAAGGCTCTTTCCTTTACATACCATGAGTTTCCTGAGCGCACTATGCCATGCAAGTGTTGGAAACAATTCAAACTTGAGTAAAAAGTAAAACAAATTTTCCGGTTTCTTCTGAATTTTTTACCTCATGAAATAAGATGACGAGCGTCCCATCTTCGCCGGTTGGAATAAGCGTAAGGTATAATAGCCACGCGTATGTCTGTGTGTCTCCTTTCGAATCGATGGTGTCACGACGGTACAGGGCACAGAAAAAGGTAAATCGCTCCAAGGGGATGCTTTTGAGAAGGGATAAAAACTTTTCTTCCGATTTATTTTTCTTTTTTACTCGCTTTGCTCGGAAAATACTTCATAAAGGATGGGACTTTTCCGTTTCCCAGAAGACCATTCCCTTCTGTTTCGAGAGAGGACCTTCCTTATGGAACACCAAATTGGAATTGAAGGAATTAATTTCAGTCGGAGAAAGGAGAACATGAATGCTGACAACGGTGCTTGTGGCATTTTGAATCCAGCAGGAAGAGAAAAAGGTCAAGGTTGAGGGTTGAGAGTTCAACGATGGTGCATTTCAGTGGAATGAAATTTGGAGAAAAAAAGTTGTCATTAGTGCTCTGTTTCGGTTTCTGTCAGTAGGAGGTAGTCGATAATCAATTCATGTGATTCGGAGTAGATTCCATATGAACACATGTTCAATGTTTCAGTGAATTTCAATTGAACTTCGGTTCATGTTTCAATGAATTTCAACTGAACTTCAATTGAATTTTACCACAAAGTTCGCTGGGAAATTTAACACTACAATTTCTGATTTCAACTGAATTTCAATTGAATAATAATTCGATTTCATCAATATCGCAATTAAAATTGAAAGTAAATCGAAACGAAATCAAATGAAATCAAATGCAATCGTAATCGAATCGAAATCGAATCGAAATCGAATCGAAATCGAATCGAAATCGAATCGAAATCGAATCGAAATCGAATCGAAATCGAATCGAAATCGAATCGAAATCGAATCGAAATCGAATCGAAATCGAATCGAAATCGAATCGAAATCGAATCGAAATCGAATCGAAATCGAATCGAAATCGAATCGAAATCGAATCGAAATTGAATCGAAATCGAATCGAAATCGAATCGAAATCGAATCGAAATCGAATCGAAATCGAATCGAAATCGAATCGAAATCGAATCGAAATCGAATCGAAATCGAATCGAAATCGAATCGAAATCGAATCGAAATCGAATCGAAATCGAATCGAAATCGAATCGAAATCGAATCGAAATCGAATCGAAATCGAATCGAAATCGAATCGAAATCGAATCGAAATCGAATCGAAATCGAATCGAAATCGAATCGAAATCGAATCGAAATCGAATCGAAATCGAATCGAAATCGAATCGAAATCGAATCGAAATCGAATCGAAATCGAATCGAAATCGAATCGAAATCGAATCGAAATCGAATCGAAATCGAATCGAAATCGAATCGAAATCGAATCGAAATCGAATCGAAATCGAATCGAAATCGAATCGAAATCGAATCGAAATCGAAATCGAATCGAAATCGAATCGAAATCGAATCGAAATCGAATCGAAATCGAATCGAAATCGAATCGAAATCGAATCGAAATCGAATCGAAATCGAATCGAAATCGAATCGAAATCGAATCGAAATCGAATCGAAATCGAATCGAAATCGAATCGAAATCGAATCGAAATCGAATCGAAATCGAATCGAAATCGAATCGAAATCGAATCGAAATCGAATCGAAATCGAATCGAAATCGAATCGAAATCGAATCGAAATCGAATCGAAATCGAATCGAAATCGAATCGAAATCGAATCGAAATCGAATCGAAATCGAATCGAAATCGAATCGAAATCGAATCGAAATCGAATCGAAATCGAATCGAAATCGAATCGAAATCGAATCGAAATCGAATTGAAATCGAATCGAAATCGAATCGAAATCGAATCGAAATCGAATCGAAATCGAATCAAAATCGAATCGAATCGAAATCGAATCGAAATCTAATCGAAATCGAATCAAAATCGAACCGATATTGAATCGAAATCGAATCGAAATCGAATCGAAATCGAATCGAAATCGAATCGAAATCGAATCGAAATCGAATCGAAATCGAATCGAAATCGAATCGAAATCGAATCGAAATCGAATCGAAATCGAATCGAAATCGAATCGAAATCGAATCGAAATCGAATCGAAATCGAATCGAAATCGAATCGAAATCGAATCCTAATCAAATCGGAACCAAATCGAAATCGAATCGAAATCGAATCTAAATCGAATCAAATCCAAATCGAAATCGAATCGAAATCGAATCGAAATCGAATCGAAATCGAATCGAAATCGAATCGAAATCGAATCGAAATCGAATCGAAATCGAATCGAAATCGAATCCTAATCAAATCGAAATCGAATCCTAATCAAATCGGAACCAAATCGAAATCGAATCGAAATCGAATCAAATCCAAATCGAAATCGAATTGAAATCGAATCGAAATCAAATCGAAATCGAATCGAAATCGAATCGAAATCGAATCGAAATCGAATCGAAATCTAATCGAAATCGAATCGAAATCGAATCGAAATCGAATCGAAATCGAATCGAAATCGAATCGAAATCGAATCGAAATCGAATCGAAATCGAATCGAAATCGAATCGAAATCGAATCGAAATCGAATCGAAATCGAATCGAAATCGAATCAAAATCGAATCAAAATCGAATCGAATCGAAATCGAATCGAAATCTAATCGAAATCGAATCAAAATCGAACCGATATTGAATCGAAATCGAATCGAAATCGAATCGAAATCGAATCGAAATCGAATCGAAATCGAATCGAAATCGAATCGAAATCGAATCGAAATCGAATCGAAATCGAATCGAAATCGAATCGAAATCGAATCGAAATCGAATCGAAATCGAATCGAAATCGAATCGAAATCGAATCGAAATCGAATCGA
Organism: Aedes albopictus; assembly: GCF_035046485.1. Classification (NCBI taxonomy): domain Eukaryota; kingdom Metazoa; phylum Arthropoda; class Insecta; order Diptera; family Culicidae; genus Aedes; species Aedes albopictus. The sequence goes on along the minus strand of NC_085138.1, from coordinate 114,030,680 downwards.
AATCGAATCGAAATCGAATCGAAATCGAATCGAAATCGAATCGAAATCGAATCGAAATCGAATCGAAATCGAATCGAAATCGAATCGAAATCGAATCGAAATCGAATCGAAATCGAATCGAACTCGAATCGAAATCGAATCGAAATCGAATCGAAATCGAATCGAAATCGAATCGAAATCGAATCGAAATCGAATCGAAATCGAATCGAAATCGAATCGAAATCGAATCGAAATCGAATCGAAATCGAATCGAAATCGAATCGAAATCAAATCGAAATCGAATCGAAATCGAATCCTAATCAAATCGGAACCAAATCGAAATCGAATCGAAATCGAATCTAAATCGAATCAAATCCAAATCGAAATCGAATTGAAATCGAATCGAAATCGAATCGAAATCGAATCAAAATCGAATCGAAATCGAATCGAAATCTAATCGAAATCTAATCGAAATCGAATCAAAATCGAATCGATATTGAATCGAAATCGAATCGAAATCGAATCGAAATCGAATCGAAATCGAATCGAAATCGAATCGAAATCGAATCCTAATCAAATCGAAATCGAATCCTAATCAAATCGGAACCAAATCGAAATCGAATCGAAATCGAATCAAATCCAAATCGAAATCGAATTGAAATCGAATCGAAATCGAATCGAAATCGAATCGAAATCGAATCGAAATCGAATCGAAATCGAATCGAAATCGAATCGAAATCGAATCGAAATCGAATCGAAATCGAATCGAAATCGAATCGAATCGAAATCGAATCGAAATCGAAATCGAAATCGAATCGAAATCGAATCGAAATCGAATCGAAATCGAATCGAAATCGAATCGAAATCGAATCGAAATCGAATCGAAATCGCATCGAAATCGAATCGAAATCGAATCGAAATCGAATCGAAATCGAATCGAAATCGAATCGAAAGCGAATCGAAATCGAATCGAAATCGAATCGAAATCGAATCGAAATCGAATCGAAATCGAATCGAAACCGAATCGAAACCGAATCGAAATCGAATCGAAATCGAATCGAAATCGAATCGAAATCTAATTGAAATCGAATCGAAATCGAAATTGAATCGAAACCGAATCGAAATCTAATCGAATCGAAATCCAAGTCGAATCGAAATCAAATCGATTCGATTCCAAATCTTATTTGGTGGAAATTGGAAATTCGAGCAACATTTGTCCATATAAACGTAGTTTTAATAGCATTAAAGGTTCCCGATTTATCTTTCCACTTTATAATCTCATTGAAGCCCATTTCACCGACTGACCAAACATTGTCAATTTTCCGATATAATCAGCTCTTCCCAGACGGGCCAGGATTTCAAGTATATGAAATCCCCCACGTTTTCCAGCAAATAGCCAATTAAGGGGGTGATACACTGATGCTGATAAGGGAAAGGGCGAGAGTGATAGAGCGAAAGCGAGAGACACAACATCATTTAATCTGTGTGTGTTCGTTAGCTTTACTTTCTTTAATCACCATTCGATTGCACCCCCACAAGGATTGGGAGAAACTTCGCTGGTCCCAAAAGCGACAAAAAAGCTAATAGGTTTTTAAATCCAAATGAAACACGAAAGTGTGCGCGCGCTGGGGTTCTCGGATGAGTTGATAAGCTCACGTGGACGAAGCTGCACCTCTGTGGAGATCAAGTTCGAGCTGTGTATCGATGAAACCAATTCCGGGAACGTGCGCTCGTGGTTACGTTTGGTGGTGGTGGTGATGGTGGTGGTCGCCGCAATAACGTGTAGCAATCCGTGCACGTGGTTTTCTACTGAATTTCGAGCTGCTGACTGCCTCTGGTGGATGCCGAAGCTCGGTTTTGCACTCAAGTCGTATTTCTACGTCGGCATGAATCGGTATCAGGTGTTCATTGATTCTAATTTCAAAAACACTGATACAGTGTTTTCTCTACGGGATGTAGACTGGTCGATTGTAAAGACAGTGAAATTCAATTTCCGACAGACACTAGAATTTGTGACAATCGATCAATATAGATAAAAGGGAACATCCAATGAGATTCGAACTCCTGTCTTCTGAGTGGAAGCCGCAGCATTGTCTCTCTTAGCCATATCAACAATACAAGAACTACCGTCAAGGCGCCATTCACCGTGGGGGCTCCATTCACCGTGTGCCTTCAAATATTTTTTCATTATTTCCATATTATGATTGAATGATATGACAATTTCCCTTCAATTTCACCAATACAACACTAATGTATTGTTACCATGTCAAAACGCTCATTAGAAACATTTAAAAGTATCATTTTGACACTAAAGTGTGTTAACATGAAGCGGGTTTCTACTCGTTCACTGCATTCATAGTGAAAAAACGAAAACTGCGCTAAGGTGGTTTAAGCGATAAACTTAATGTAGTAACGTTTTTATTCCACCAAGAAGCAATTAAATTCACATATCAGGTATGTATTTTGCATTACCGAAGTAAGTTAAACAAGAAAGTACGATCACTCGTACTTTTTAATTGAAACAAAAAGGCACGGTAAATGGGTACCCTAAAAATCAATGGTCTCCATTCACCGTGCCCCATATTGATCCATATATCTAGTAAAAATCGAAAATTTGAACATACGTTTTTCTAACAAAATCTTGCAAGTTATTACTTGAAATGAATTTAAACGAAGAAAATTCCCTTGGCTGGATTGTTTTGATCATTTTTAAACAAAGTAGAATAAAATTTCTCATACACGGTGAATGGGTCCCTACTACCACGGTGAATGGTGACCTACCACGGAATTAGGCGACCCTACTTCCCTTTACTAATTGTACTATATCACCAAATTTTGTGTAAAATTTTCTACTTCTGTGAATATTGATTCAATTTTAACCTATAATGAAGGCAATTAAAAGTGGCACCAACAATGTTTATAAGACTGGTGTCAAATGACAGCCCTTATTTGCCCCGAATCCTCTTAGATCCACGGTGAATGGTGCCTTGACGGTAATTGAATTAGGATTGAAAAGCAGTTGGATGACAGTGACAATAACACATAATCATCCTAGAGAGATAGTCACCGAGATTTTGCACCATTCTGATAATTAACCAGCCCGACGAACCTTTCTCATTTTCTCTCTCGTATCCTAGAAGGTATATAGAATCCGACCCACTGGAGGGACTTCCTTTTCCTCGTCCCCACGCTTCTCCACATGCAGCCTATACTATAGGTAATTGGTTCCAGCTGGCAGTGTCAGCAGCTCCATTCGATTAAGGAGACAAGTGTAAATGAATCTTCGCTTCCACCTTCCAAGTGGGTCACAATGGGACGCGCGACAACCATCCAAAGGCTCGAAACAAATTAACAAGTAATCACGTTGCTCCGCACTCTCGTACGCCGCCAGTCAGTGCCCAGTTACTTCAGGGATTATCTTTCCTCGGTACGGTCTCTCTCGATGGCGACTGGACTGGCCCCAAAGGGGCCATCCTTCCTCTGTTCTCACACGGGAGCCCAAGAGCTCGAATTATTATCTGAAGGGTTTTGGCGCTGGGCCCTCGGACGGATTTGCTGACGGCGGCGATGGGACAAATTGAAACAACCGGTCCTAATCCACGGTAGCGGTAGGAGAAAACGTTACCCTCCCCGGAGGCGACGTAGATCTTCGGCCGGAGGCACGTGCGCTCACCTTCGGAACCGTTTGTCGTCATCGTCATCGTTGGATGAAATTGAGCTTCAGTCGGTAGGAAATGAGATCGTATTCGATTCTCGTCAGTTGCCCTAGCTGTGCTTTCGGAAGAACCAGTATCTGCCTGCGGTAAGACTGTGCTTCGTTGTGTTTGGGTATAGAGGAGTTTTTAATTTCATGGCAACCCATAAGCTGGGAGGATTCACGTGGCTTAGATGTAGAAGCATTTGTTGACGTATGTTTTCTTTTGTTCGAGGTGAAGTAAAAGAATGAATGGCAGTAGATTTTTTTTATATTTATGCTAAGGTTTCTCCAGGATAAATTATTGTGGAAAACATGAACGAATTGTTTGAGACATTCCTGGAACAAAGCATGACATATCCCTGAAGAATCTCTAGTAGTATTATCTGAAGAAAGTTTGTCGACATTCGTTGAGATATGCTTGAAGGAATTTCTGAAGTAATTCTTGAAGAAGTTCTGGTAGAAACTCATAAAGAAATTAGGATTAATTGTTGAAGATATCCCTACTGATATTTATGGAATTTTCCTCGAATTATTCTCTTGAAAATAATTAAAACATGGAAGAATTTATAGCGACGTTTTTGGAAAAAAAATGGAAGTGTTCCTGCTAAACTCTTAGAGTAACTTTAAGACGGAATTCTAAGAGACAAATATTTAAAACTAAGATTATTACTGAACAAATCTTTAGAGTAATTTGTGGATGTATTATTAAAGAATTCATTTTATCGTTATTCGTGCAGAAAAAAAGGAATAATTGTTTCGGAAATCATAACTTAATCTTTCAGAAGGGAACTTACGTATTTTCGGCCGTTTTGTTTCTATGAAACCAAATTGAACTCAAAATTGATCACAAATAATTCCCAACCAATTTTGCCGACAAAAATCTCTCATGACGGAGAAAACAAACCTGCCGATAATACCCTTGGCCACCCTATTTCATGGATATATTCCCAAGTAACCAGTAAGCATTTAAAATAGCATTCCTTCAGCATTATAGTACCCTTTACGACAAGGCGTTAAATGCTAATTAGCCGTATATGCACCTATAGTGCTACCTCACAGCAGGTTTTGGCAAAATAACGGGCTGTCTTAGTGCTATCCCTTCAGGAACGTCGTGACGAAATGTCAAAGAAGCGTAACGCCTCGTCGAGCAAAAAAAAAAACAAAAATAGACTGACGTCTGCTTCTCGTTCTCTCAGCCTGCTTCCTCGCTTCATCGTCCTTCCATATTCCAGCCGGTGCTAGGTGGTACTTTTTTGCTGATGTAGGTTTGAACTTACGATTCGGAGATTGATTAATCATGTCTGCTTCGGATTCTGTTGCTCCTGATCCACGATGCTAAAGCTGTCCCGGTGACGTGCGTTGATTTAATCGCCAATATAAAGAATGATTCGATGACAGCTTCAGATTCAACATCCAAAACTTGTTTTCATTGAGATATTTCATTGTGGTAGAGCCCTTCTTTTCTTTTAAATATCTGTGGAATAAGATTGTTTCTTCCCTCTTTCAAACAATCCTATGATCCACCAAAGCATCCACCTTTTCGGCACATATTTTCCGACGAAATGATAAATAATTAGTGATTTTTTTTATGGACAAGTTCCCAATCCAATCCAGCTGCAGTAATGTTTTCTTTGGTGCGTTTGGATGAGTAGGGGGAAATGAAGAAACAAATAAGATGCACAAATTTGTAAACAAAAGCATAGGCTCTGTAAGAGAGAGACAGTATGTGTTGCCAAATGCGTAACATATCTCCCAACCTTTTTGCTCTTAGCATTTAAAGAGCAGTTGAAAAGCATTCTGTGTGCTCCCAAGTGAAACCACTTCAAGCAGTTGAAATGCTAATTAACAGCCGAAAGCTTTTGAGCAGCACAGCTTATGCAAACTCAAGGCAGCTATGCATTCGAACTGCTTATGTAGGGCAGCAAGCAGTTTAAATGCGTAATACGGGCTGATACACGGCTTATTCAAATGCTTAGTGGTTACCTGGGTTATTGGAAAAATTTCTTGGAGTGTCGTGAAGAAATTATTGTATAAGGACTTGGAAGAAGTGGAATCAATTGTTTGACTAGATTTTTCAACAATTGTTGTTGTTTGCTAGACTAAATCTCTACAAAATTTATGCGCATGTTTTTTATAGAAACAGTCAAGATTTGCTTAAGAAATTTCCATAATGTTGCTGATGGAATGTTTGAAGGTTTTATTGATATGATCCCTGGATATAGATTCAGGATGTTCTAAAATTATTTGCTGAAGAAATCATATTTCTGGAGAACTTTTTGATAGAATACCAGAAGTGAATTATTGAAAAGTTGCTTAATAAATCCTGCTGGGAAACAGCACAGGTAGTATTTTAAGAAAGTATCCAAATATTTTTCAATCTCATTAGATAAAAATAGTTGAACGTAAAAAAAAAGTGATGAATTTTTTGCATTTTTGGTAAAACTCCTGGATTAACTCAATTGAAACTCTTGATACCTGGAGGAATTTGAGGAACAAATTTCTGATGAATTTCGTTGAAAAAGTCTTGAAGAAGTTTTTACAAATTATTCTTAAAAGGGAACTTTCATTTTTTCTGATTAGTTTAGAGGATTCTTAGACTCAATTGTGTAGAAATCTCTGTAGAATATATTTTTTAAAAGCCCTGAAAGAATCCCTAGAGCTCAATCGTGAATAACTCTTCAAAGTAATTATAAAGACATTTGCAATATAATAATCCTAGTTAACGACTTCCTAGGAGAACAGATCTCCACAAAACTCTTTGATAAACTCTAGAAGACTTCTTAAAAGCCATTTTGGAAGCTTCTGAAGTGATTATCAGGAGAATACAGTGACCCCACAATTTATGAATCGGCAAAAATGACCACAGTTTATGGATCACTCCATTTGATCAACATGGTGATTCATAAATAGTGTACAAAAATTAAGGTGATTCATCGGTGTGGGGTCACTGTATATGGTGGAATACCTGAATGATTTTATAGAAGTTTTCCTAAAGTTATTCCAGTATTTTATTTTTGTTGAAATGTTTGGGTTATTCCTGTTGAAATTTTGGATCACCATGGACGGCCAGGACTGGAAGTGTTTGAATTTCTGCCACTTATAGAAAAATTCTTGAAAATTATGAGTACAGTTGAAATTCCTGAAACCTCCAAAAATTTCAGAAAATCATTTTCGATAAATTTCGTTGGCAAAGTTTTGAAATAGTTCTAAAGAAGTATTTAAAAGATGAAGAAACCACCTGCTCTTCTGTTTTTTCATCGTTCGAGGACCCGTGGACTAAATAATCTTGAGGATTCTGAAGAAAACCATTGAAGGTCATGCATGAATTCAAATCTATTAGTTACTCTTGAAGGTTTTTATGGAAAATTTTTCGAAGGTAACTTTCGGCGACATGCTTGGTACATTGTTAGGACAAATTTCCAAAAAAATCTGCGTTAAGACTACTAAAAGTTCTTTTGGGAGATTCTGAAGGCATTTTCGAGAGAATCTTGGCAAAAAACATTTGAGAGCATTCGTAAAAATTGGCATTTTTATGAAATTTCAGGGAAATTCCTGATGGAATTTTCTGTGCTAGATTTGGAGAAAATGCTAAATAAGCTGCTGGAGAAATTTCCAGTGCGATTGCTGAAAAAATCCTGAATAAATAAAAAAGAGCTCCTCCTGTTGACCTCTCTGAAGAATCTCACGAAGTCTTATTGAAAGAATTTCTAGAATAACATAGCAGCCGTAGAATAATTTACGAGAGATTATTGGAAGTTTTCTTACATAAACTCCTGACAAATAAATAAAATAAAATGAACATTACAAAAATAAAAAAAAACTTGAAACTGATGTGGTTAAGCGAGAAGCAGGTCTGGTAGTTAGTCACATTTTAGTGACTTAAGCTTTGATGAACCAATTTTCGATTATTTCACTAACAAGCCACTATATGATCTTAAAATCATTGAAGTCATTTTTTTTCATAAGTTTTGTCACTAAGGGGCATTTTTTTTATTACCGTACGGGATTGGGCCGATGGGTCCCAGATTTTCCTGAAAATTTTTCCACAGGCTGGGCTCATGAATATATGAACAAAAAAAATTGAGAAAAAATCAGGGTCGCCTATTTTCCCAGAAAACTCAGGTGGAAATTCTTTGTTATCCCCTGGCACTACTTACTTTGAAAAAATTTAATTCAAGAACGAAGCATCATAGTAACAAAGTTTTTTTTAGAAAATGAAAGCAAATTTTCTCAGAAATCCAAAAAAATATGAACTGGAAAAAGTTTTCCACAGTTGAGAAATTTCGTAAAGAAAAGCCGGAAAAACAATGCCCGGACTCGTAAAAAATATCAAAAAAATATTTTTGAGAAGGTTATTCCATAAGCTTTAATCGCTGAAATTTTTGGAATGCACTTTTCTTTTCGTTTTTGAGTTATGGCCAATTTTGTTGAAAAATGTCCAAATGTGTCATATAAGCCTTTTCTTTGAAAAATCATAACTCAAGAACGAAGGAATCCATTTATGACATTACAAAACCATATAAAATATGTTATCATCCAGAAGGTTTTGGGGCATGTACGGTAAAATAGGAAAAAAAGATCTTTCATATACGCGCATGATTCCTGTTAGCTGTCAATTGCACCTAAAACTAATTTCAACATTCCTAACAGTATCTGTTTCTTATAAATACATTTTAAATCTACTTTTTCTATAAAAAAAGGGCAAAATGGGGCAAATTGGAAAACTCGCAAAGATGATTCTGGTGATAATAGATTCTAATAACTTTTTGTTTATGCCAAAAAAAAACAACTTCAAATCAGTAACATTTAAAATTTATTCATATTTAATTAGGTAAAAGTATGAATTTCCAGCAGTTGTTGGTAGTATTTGAAAGGATCTTTAATGTATTTTTATGATTGCTATGAACATCTAATTACACCTGCAGCTATTTTCAACTATCTACAATCGTGCTTGTTGTTTGAAGGTATATTTTGATTCTCTTTTTGTATGAAAAAGGGCAAAATGGGGCAAAATGAACCACTTCCCGCGGTGAATGAATTTAGCACCAATCGATTTCTCGTAATTTTTCACGTCAGAAATGGCCAACTTCACGTACCGAAACCAGTGGCATTAAAAGATTCGTTTTTTGGGTCGATTTTTCCCACTGTGCAGTGTTTTTAATTCATCAAAAAAACGTCGAAATTTAAAATGGCGCTTACGTCACTTTGCAGAATTACGGCACAGAATTTCTGGTAGCATTTCAAGAAAT